>NW_007087071.1:0-1280 GCF_000164805.1 Carlito syrichta | reverse complement strand
TGGGGGGCTTCTTCCCGCCAGGGAGCCGCCCCTCCCCTATCTCTGCCCAACGCTCCCGGTTTCCAACCGGCAGCTCTGCATACAGCAGGTGCTCCATAAGTGCACCCATTTTCTCAACAAAGACCCGGCTCTCCTAAAAGGTCGAACTGGGTCTGAGAAATCCACGGTGGCCTCTGGCTTCCTCTCTCTATTATTTGCTGTCACCGCAGACGGGGTTAGAAGAGAAAATGAAAGTTCCCCTTTGATCCCGCCCCCGCCTCCAACACCAGGGTTAACTCTTGCTGAGGATTCTGGGGCTTGTCTTAGTTTCTTTTGTCATTTATTTTTTTTGCCGCTTTTATTTTAAAGAGCTGAGATGCAATTCGGGGTGAGGGACAACACGGTCAGGGCTCCTGGTTTGAAGCGGAGGTCGCCTGCCACTGGCAACACTGTTTGCTTGTCACTTGGCTTGTGTGGCGGACATGATTCTTGGTGGAGGGACGGAGATGACACCGTCTCTCCCCCGGCTGGGCGGTATCTCCTAGGGCCAGGCGCTGTGACCCACGGGATGAGCCCCCAGCGGGCATGGAGGGCACCTCTTTCCGCCTTCGCAGGGACAAGCAACGAGCTGCCTTGGGCTCAGGCTTGTCAGCCCAGCACTTTGGGAGGCCGAGGCCAGAGGGTCGCTTGAGCCCAGCAGCTCGAGACCAGCCTGGGCAGCACAGCAAGACCTGGTCTCTGCAAAATAATTAGCCAGGCATGGTGGCGTGCGCTACTCGGGAGGCTGAGCCGGGAGGGTGGCTTGAGCCCAGGAGGACCAGGCTGTGGGGAGCCATGATGGTGCCACCGCACTCGAGCCTGGGCAACAGAGTGAGACCCCACTCAAAAAATAGATAAATAAAAACTCCTTGGCCACTGACGTACCTCTTCGGGCTCTGGTTGTCATGGAAGGGTCCCCTGGAAGGGACGCCGCCAGGGCCATCTTGGCCACCCTTTGGTGCCCTTGGCCAAGCCACCATCCAGAAGAGGTTACTAACTCCCCCTGCCACCCGCCGGCCGGCAGCTGGGTCTTGTGTCCCATGGGGGGTTATTTTAGCCTTTGCCAATCCTAAAAGGAAGGCAGGAGGGAAGAATCTCTCTCGTTTTAATGTGCATTTCTTTGAGGTTAGAAATTGGGAGGTTCCAGCTGCCTGGGGTGGTTCACACCTATAATCCCAGTACACAGGGAGGCAGAGGCCAGAGGATTGCCTGAGCCCGCGGGTTCAAGACCCGCCCGGGCAGCTTGGCGAGACCTCATCTCT
>NW_007087070.1:0-1502 GCF_000164805.1 Carlito syrichta | reverse complement strand
ACCTCAGCCTCCCAAAGGCGCGGGATTACAGGCTGAGCCACCGAGCCCGGCTAGGCTAGGGTTTTTAATGTGCTCATTGATTAAGGGCTGTTCTCAGAGCACTAATTTCCAGCACTCTCGCCTGACTTATTGTAGGGTTTAACATATTCCCTGGACCAGAAAACACCTTAAGGCAGAGAAATTGTTGGTTGCCTTTGGTGTACATGGGAACTGTCTGCAGGTGACCTTCAGGTCTGACTGATATGATACATTTGGGGTATCAACAGCATCTTCTGCAATGAATGTGCCCAATACTTGGAGACTAGGACAAAGCATCCCTCCATAAACTGGAAAGTAGGAAAATAAGATCTTCCTATATGAAGTAAATTTTTTTAAATTAACAAGAACTGGATCAGATGAACTGAACAGAGGCAGTTGAAGAGAACAAAGTGGCTCTCAAATCTGAGAGTCAAGGTTATAGTCTGATCAGATGTATTCTTAAGGTCTATAAAGAATTAGGTACGGAGTAGAAGAGGACTGGTCAACTGCAGGAGCACAGACCAAGGTATCCCAGAAGCAGGAATTTACTGGCCTGTTCCAGGCCTGTGCATGGAAGAGTCCATCGTCAGTAAGTTGTGAGGATTTTCAGTCCCACCAGCCAGACTAGCTCTATTATAAGATAAACATATCTCAGCTTGGTGCACTCAAACATCACAGAACTGTCTCCCCTAGTCTGAGATCAGACTCTTCCAGTACATTCCCACATGAATCTTGCCCAGAGAAAATTCCTACAATGGTGATTTTGTACAGCGGGATCACAGCTCAGTATCCCAACCTCAGTTAATGTGAATCTGCCCAAGGGATGGATCTGCTCCTCAGGCTGAAATAGACAAGCAGCCAACTCAGCAGGGTCAAAGTCTGGACCAGACTAAAGCTTATTTTGAATGGGTCAACAGGACACAACCCTCCAGTCTTCCCCAAGCAGTATTCCAAATTCAAACAGGCCTAGCAATGTCTTTTTTTCCCTGAGTTTTTACAGTAAGTGATGTAAGGAGGCTTCAAGGAGAAGATGACTAGGAATCCAGGCTCTCATTCTCTTTAACAACCACAAGCCTCGATCACTAGTTCTCTGCTGAACATTTTCCTCGACTGTGTGTTTATCTGAATGTTTATGCACGTGCATATCTCTATGCATATGTATTTGTATAAATGGATATTTGCATAAATATGTACATGAAAACTGCAAACATAAGCTCTGCGGTCACTTGCTCTGTGATCTTGAGAAAGTCTTTAATAACCTGTTCAAACATCACTTTCTTCATTTGGAAAATGAGTTTAACAGTAGTGTCTACTTTACAGAACAGTTTGGGGATAAAATGAGCTAATGCTTGTAAAGCAGCTTAGCATAAACCTGAGTGAGAATTCAGTCATTGCTAGCACTTGACATTTCAGGTTATCATTTAAGGTGATTGTGTGTGTGTGTGTGTGTGTGTGTGTGTGTGTGTGTGTGTGTGTGTGTGTGT
>NW_007087069.1:436302-527017 GCF_000164805.1 Carlito syrichta | reverse complement strand
ATACAGCCTACAGACTGGGAAAAAGTCTTTGCCAACTCTAGGTCTGACAAAGGCTTAACATCCTGGATCTATAAGGAACTGAAATGTATTGAAAAGAAGAAAACAAACAACCCCATTATAAAATGGGCAAAAGATATGAACAGGCACTTCACAAAAGAAGACATCCGAGCAGCCAACAAACACATGAAGAAATGCTCAACCTCACTAATCATCAGGGAGATGCAAATCAAAACCACACTGAGATACCACCTAACTCCAGTCAGAATGGCAATTATCAACAACTCAAAAAATAACAGCTGTTGGAGAGGGTGTGGTGAAAAGGGAACACTTCTACACTGTTGGTGGGAGTGTAAACTAGTGCAACCTCTGTGGAAAGCAGTGTGGTGATTCCTAAAAGCTCTAAAAATTGACCTTCCTTATGACCCCGCAATCCGCCTACTGGGAATACATCCTGAAGAACACAAATCACTCTATAAAAAAGATACCTGCACATGTATGTTTATCGCAGCATTGTTCACAATAGCAAGAACCTGGAAACAACCATGCTGCCCATCAAAAGAGGACTGCATTAAAAAATGTGGTACATATACATGATGGAATTCTACGCAACCATAAAAAAGAACAAAATCATGAATTTTCCAGCAACCTGGATGGAACTAGAGTCTATAATACTGAGTGACCTCTCACAGAAACAAAGATCTGAGTATCACATGTTCTCACTCATATAATGGACCTTGAACATCCAATGCAATACTATAAGAAAATGACTGACGGTACTGGGAAACTATGGGGTCAGAGGGGGATGGGATTAACAGTAGCAAATATCTGTCTGGGGATGGGAAAACACCTCTTATCAACAGGGTGCCTGAATGAAACGTAATTGTACACCTAACCCTTAACTGTACCCCACAAAACCATAATACAAAATATTGATTAATAAAAAAAAAAGAATTCATTGGGCTCATGTTTTGCTTATAACTTCAATAACAAGCAACCAAATGGTTCCCCTTAATCATGTTGTATATTGAATCAAATTCTGAACTCATGACAAACATATCTAAACTCCAAATATTAGCACTGTTGTTCAAGAAAATGTTTACTCTCCCCAATCTCTGGCCCTACCTTCTTGAAATTTTCTGTTTCCTTCACAGAACACATTTCTGCTTTTCTTTCCATCTTGATGTTATTTCCTTCTATCATGCCTCTAAGTCTGGATTATGTTTAATGCATTTTCAAGAAGCAGTTGTGTGTGTGCAAGAGACAGCCCTTACTGACTTGCTAGAGCCAATTGTTAAATCTTCAGAAGTTTTACAAGCTGGCTATTAAACACAGTCTTTATAAAAAAGCAAAATTAGTTAAAGTTACAATGCTTACATATTATTTGTATATGTTTGCTATGTATTTAACAAATTAAAAACAGGTAATAAATGTGTAAAACTGGATATTTTATAATTATTTTACTACATTTTGCTATTATCTATGCTCTTAAGTTTTTGTTGATTATATTTATATGTGTAGGGTGAAATTACTATACAAGGGTGTGCTACCATCCATTCCTTCCCAATTCTGCATTCAGTAATGCCACATTGGTAGGTTGAAACTGACCTTGGTGGGTATATTTTCACTATGGAAATTGACAGACTGTACAAAGCAGGAATTTGGCATCTGTAGAGCCAGTTGTTAAACATTTGTCAGCACGCTACTCAGTGTAGCGGTGAGGTTATAGCCTTTGGAGAATGACACGACAGGCTCTGAGTCTCTGTTCAACTACTATATCACCTTGGGTGAGATGCCTAATCTCTCTGAACTTACAGTTTCCTCATCTGTTTAATGGTTTGTTGTGAGCATCAACCAGTAGAATATATATAAGACACATCACCATTCTTACCTCATCATATGAAAAGTGCTTAAAATATCATGGCTAGTGTAATTGTTAATAATTCCAACCTTTTCTTCCTTATGTAGTAGGAGGAAAACACATCTTTAAAAAAAAAGATGTCTTTTTGACATCTGCAG
The DNA here is from genome assembly GCF_000164805.1 of Carlito syrichta. NCBI lineage: Eukaryota > Metazoa > Chordata > Mammalia > Primates > Tarsiidae > Carlito > Carlito syrichta. The sequence goes on along the minus strand of NW_007087069.1, from coordinate 525,001 downwards.
AAGTAGCATACTTTGTTTATGGGTAGGTGTTTCCATTGTTTAAGAATATGTGTTGAAGGAGCTTGGGGGACCTTTCACAGACAGAAATGAAGTCCCCTTGACTCAGCTTATTTCTGTGACATTAAGTGCAAGATAGAATGAACTTCATCTACATGATAAAGGGAGAAGAATTTTGAGATTCTATGGGCAATTCAGGAAGTAGGGCTGAATGCAAAAGCAGAATTAGCTCTGAGGAGAGTCTGCAGGTGGGGCAAGGAAAGGGGGCTACTCACAGAGAAGCAGACAAGGACTGCAGAGAAATCCATTCAGGGAGAAATTTTCCACAGTGAAGGTGTGGTGGAATGTCCAACTTTCAAGATGAAGTAGTTCCTGGTCTGAGCTTTATTTTTCTCCATTACCACCATACCTAATAAAGGTGTAGGATATTGCATTAGTGGGACTTTGAAGAGTGAACCAGTTAGGAGGATCAAGGAAGACTCAATGAAAGGAAAGGTAGAATAAAGGATGTAAGCTGTACCCTGGACCCCACATTCTTTGAGAATCTACAGAAATTTTAGTGAAAGCACTGAGTTCCCCATAGATTATGAGATGGAAACTTGAGCCATTTTCTGTGGAAGAAATTTTTACAACAGCAGCCCTGTGTTAAACTTTGGCTGGCCTGAAACCTACAATCAAGGTCAAACATCAACCCATCAGAACAACTCATTTGCATGACAGGAACCCAAATGCCTGACAGGAATCCTAAAACTCACCCTAACCATAAAGAAGGTCACTAAAACTCCACTGGTAAGAACATCAGACCACTGCTTCTATAGCAATAGTTCTGCCTGTTGCTCTCTTGCAGTGTATCTAATAAACCTGTTCTACTCAAGTCTGACTCAGGTGAACACTTTCACTGTCTATGATCTAACCCCCCCCCACCCCAGTGGTCTGATTTCAGCCTCCACCCCCCTACCCATTTGGTGCCCTGTTAGGGGATCTCTTTTCCACTCTGTTTCCTCTCTTCCAACCCAAGATTCTTGGTGGACTATGTCTGAGCCTAGAGACAACTGAGAGTTTCTGGCTGGGATAACTCCCTTGTGAACCAGATGGTCCCAGAAGAAAGGTGTCAGACTACTGCTACCCACGTGAGAGGCAAGAGTTTCCTTTCCTTTTTTCAGTCTTCCAGTGGACAAGCTCTAATATTTCTCTGGCAACTGATTGTTTCTGGCCAGGGTGACTCCCTAGTGTAGCCTGAAGGCCAGAGGGTGAACAAGTTTGATTACCTTGCCTGGAAGGGAGGAAGACTCTCTCCTATCCTGTCTTTTTTTTAATTATTATTTTAAAGATGTGGGGTACAATTCTGGTTTAGGTATACAAATGTTCATTATTGTTGATAAGGTGTGCCCTTCCCTCCCCTGGCAGTTTCCTTCAACTGCCAATCCCACCTCTCTCCCCTGGCAGTTTCCCACTACTGCCAATCCCTTTCTTATAGTGTTCTGATAATTGTTCAAGGTTTGCTTATGAGTGAGAACATATGGTACTCTGTTCTTTGTTTCTGTGATAGATCACTGAGTATGATATACTCTAAATCCATTCAGGTTGCTGCAAAATCCATATGTTCTTTATGGATGCAAAATATTCCATTGTGCATATGTACCACATTTTAAAAATCCAGTCCAGCTTCTATGGGCAGCATGGTTGGTTCCATGTTTTTGCTATTGTGAATAGAGCTGCAGCAAACATATGTGTGCAGGTATCTTTTCTGTAGAATGATTTGTGTTCATCCAGGTATATTCCCAATAGGGGGATTGTTGAGTCATATGGAAGGTCAGTTTCTAGTTCTTTCAGAAATTGCCACACCATCTTCCAAATCAAAACTCTAAGTGCCCATACCATAAGAAGTAAGATAGACAACTGAGACCTCATCAAACTGATGAGCTTCTGCAAAGCAAAAGAAACCATCAAGAGAAACAGGATGTATATCTGACAAAGACCTAACGTCTAGAATCTACAAGGAACTCAAATGCGCCAAAGGGAAAAAACAAATAGCCCCATTAAAAAGTGGGCAAAAGACATGAATAGACACTTCTCAGAAGAAGATATACAGGCAGCCAACAGACAAATAAAAAGTGCTCAGCCTCACTAATCATCAGAGAAATACAAATCAAAATCACACTGAGATACCTAACCCCACTGAGAATGACCATCATTAATAAAGCAAACAACAACAGATGCTGGCGAGGATGTGGAGAAAAACGAACGCTCCTCCTATCCTTTCTGGTCAGAGACCCCAATTCCAATGTGTGGCCTGACTGACAGCTAGAAGTTCATCCAGGGCAAACCCACACATGTTTTGGGAGACTCAGACCTCTCTCTTTCTCCAAATATCCCACAAAGACTGCCTGTCTTCCTGCTCCAGACCCCACTGAAATAAGTAAGCCCAGGCAAGTCTGGGACAGTGTCTCCCCTCAACCCTCTTTCCTTGACCTGGTCTAGTCAACAAGTGTTGTTGCTAGGTTTAAGTGCTGTAGCCTTAGCTCTGGGAGTTCCTCTCTATCAGGTGGGATGCCTCTATAGAGAAGTGAACTTCATGTTCTCTAGTGGATGTCAAGAGATCTTTTCCAATAGGTGGGATAAATACATCTCAGAGTCCATCAGCAGACAAAAGTCGAACCCCTTTCCCTCAGTGAGATGCCCTGAGAGAAATTGCGGTTTGAGTTCTTAACAGAGGATTTTTTTTACCTGTCCCACCATGAGATAGAGTCCCTCCATTCCCTCAGACTTGCCCCTGGGCTGCATTTTAAAGCACTGGGATAAATTTCCATAGTCACTTTACAGTCTTCCCTACCAAGAAGCCTGCTATTTAAACCTGACTCTTGCCTATGATACTGCTCTACAGCTTAATCTTTTCTGGCACAATTCCACTTTAGTCTGAGGCTCCTTATGTCTAAACATTCATGGTTGTATCTCAAAATTCTGACCTGTGTGAAAATTACCAAACGTGCCTTGCTAAGTTTCACTGACTTTTCAAACATTCTGATTAACTCCTCCTTTGCTGTGCCTCAGGTCCATCCCTGCCAGAGAAACTGTCTACTCTAAGACCCAAAGCTCTCCTTCTACCTGGAGAGAATCATAGACCCCACCTCTAGACTCTGGTTTCCATTGTTTCATGGAGTTGCTTCTTATAGAAAGCATTCCCCTGGTGGTTTTTATGTGGAATCAATGTTGAGACCTACTGTCCTAGATTTTGACTCTTCAGCATGGGTAAAGTGCGGGGAGACAGCCCCTGCGAATATTGGGGGTCCCTGGTAGGAAAGATGGCATTGGCAATTAAACTGGAGAGATAGATATTAAAAGAAAGAAAGATGGAGGGATAGAGAGAAAGAAAGTAAGGGGGGAGAAAGAGACTCGACTCTGTCTAGTGCAGAAGCCGTTTAATGGGACAAACCATTAAGTCTTTTATCCCAAATTTTCACAGGTTAAATCACAAGACTTTCACGTGAACACAAAGCCAGGTGAATGAGGGGCATCCCCCACCCACCAGCTGTTTCCTCAAACATGAGGAAGGACAATCCCAATTAAATCACAAGACTATTATGTGAACACAAAGTCAGGTGGATGAGGGGCGTCCCTCACCCACTGACTGTTTTCCCAAGCATGAGGACCGACAATCCCAAAATTATCTCACTGTTCTTTATGCTTGGTTAATGTTCCTCAAAAGCAATACAACAATTCTAACATCATAATATTCTAATAATCAATAACTTCTAAAGCTTATGCATACACAGCACCTAATGACTAACTTAAATCCTAATACCTTTCTATTCTGTGCTAATTCTACCTACGCTATAGAAACTCCTAATTATAGCTCAAACCAGTTCCTAAAGAATGTGGCCCAGTCCAAAGATCACGCTGGGCTGTTTCTAGGAGCAACTGATTACAATCTCTTAACAAAATGGCTATTCTAAAATCCTATATATCTATCTTAATGTCTATAAAAGTTTCTAATTCCTAACCCTAATATATAAAGTTGATCATCAGCAATAAAGCTTCTAAAAATAAAACCCAAATATAAACTATAAATTGCACTAAGGCCAAACCCACAATAGTAGAAAATGGGAACAATGAAATTTCTAAAGTTAGTTGTATTCTTATTAAACCTCAAAATGTCATGTTTGATCATGCTTGAACTAACACAATTCCCTGACGTTAGCATGACCTATTCTACAATACTTTCTAGAGTAAAATAAATTCAATTTCTATAATAAATAGAAAAACCCTACACTAACTGTAGCTAAAACTGGTTTAAAAGAATGCAGCCCAGTCCAAAGTATGTGCTGGGCCCTTAGGAATGTGGCCCAGCCCAAAGTTCATGCTGGGCCATTTCTGGTAACTCTAGATAATCATCTATACCACCTAAAGCTGAAAACAACTCTCCATATGTATATACTAATTCTACAAATATACTTTGAAATCTTCTAAAGAAGCTTGTACCATATTGAAGGCTCTCAAATGTGACCTGAGCTTGAATTACATCTAATACCTAAGCCGAAACCGCAGTTCATGGGAAACAGGAACAATGAGTTTCTAGAGTTAGCCATGCGTGTCACAGTCACAGAGTCTTCAGCTTAGGTCAGCAGAGTTCCTTTTCACTGAGTGGGCCAAATAGAAAAAGGAAGGAGGGAATGGGGTCAACAGCTCCCGAACGCATCCTAGTGGTCTCAGGGTCCACGGCCCTCCCTGACCCCTAACGCTCAGTGGGCCTCCGTGGCCGGCTCCCAACAGTAAAGTACTCTGTTATGTGGTCTCCTAGATGATATTAGTTGATTACTGAGAATGTACTAGTGATTCTGAAAACAAATAGAGCTGTATTTATTGCTTTCAAGTTTTACTTATTTCTGCCTATGCTGGTGTGATTACCACCGTGAGAGCTAGTAATGGCTTATACACATTGCTGGCTGAGATGATGTTTCTATATTATTTCCTACAGATTTTTGGTGTTTTGGTACTTTTCTATCAGCAAGGGAAACTTTAACCTGCAGAATCAGGATGCTTTCAGAAGCTGCTTGTTTTATTTTGAAGCAGAGTTGGAGAGAACAAAATCAAGAATCAGTTTTTTACAGTTTAAATGAGGGTTTTCCTGAGAGGGCAGATGCATGATTCTCAATATACAAAGTCTAAGCCAAGTGTCTTAGAGACTTGGAGTGGACCACCTGGAGCTTGGTCTGATGCTGGAACAACAAGGGTGAAAATGTTCAGTGCTTGATGCCAATCTTTATTGATCAATGCTAGTTCCCTATAACTTCTGTGTTTCCACCTGATAAGTATCTATACTTTTCTCAGTCCCATAGTAAATACCATTTTTCTTACCATCTTCTCTCAGAGGCCCTTCCTGAGTCACTTAGGCTGTTAATTTCTCCATCATTGTGTCACCATAGCATCCCATGATACTGTCTTCTTTCACAGGTATTGTTATAGTATTTTCATATCTATCTTCTCAGCTATGCCCTGGGCTTCTGGTAGGTAGAGATGATTCATTTTCATAGCCCAGGGTATGCTCAGTGTCTACCACATGGGAGGTACCCAAACAAATCTTCTAGGAACAATTGACTAAAGGAATGACAGGGTTAGCCAAGCAGGATGGGAGGTGTGGGTAAGCAGGAGGGCCTGAAGGTACCATGTCCAAGTAGCTACCGGTATATTGTTCTGGGTCTTTATTGAAACTTTATTTTGAGAAATGATGTCTTTGGATTCATGAATCGCTCAAATGGGCTCTTATGCGTGATGAAAGTGACTGAAAACCACTTGAGAACACATTAAATGTGAGGACTTTTATGTGAATGTGTCAGATGTGACCTTACTGTATGCTGGAATAGAATCAAAAAGGGTGGAAGGAGTATCAGGCATCATATCCATTATCTAGAAATGTATGTCACATGAGTGACACAAATACTCAGGAACTGCTGCCATCACATGGTTGTCTCAGGTGACACGACTAATGGCACATTTTCTCATTGAGAGATGTGTCCCTTTACATGACCTGGGCAAAAAATAGAGTTAATCCCTAGGCCAACACATTGCTACAAAATGGTCAAGTTATCGTTCTCTTAGGTCTTTGGAATTATTTTTAATTTTCGTTGCCTCTTTCAGTACTGGTGGTAAAAAGCAAGGGTCAGAAATAAGAAGTTAGTGTGGTGAACTTTGGAAGATAGCTTTGCGCTCACCTTCTAAGAGGATGAAATAATTCTCCTGGCGGGTCCAGAGTAATGAATGGTGTCTTGGAGGGCATGTGGGTTTACAAAATATGTGTGTAATCTAGACGTGAAGAAAGTAAATGGAGATGCCTTGCTGTTTTTCTCCTGTTCATTGGAGAAATTTAATGAGGTGTCTTGGATTTGGAGAAGGACAGATTGAGGGGTTTGCAGCAACACTCATGGATGTGTGTATGTGAAAGAGAGAGAGAGAGAGAAAGAGAGATAGAGAGAGAGGCAGGGGTAGGGGGATAGAGAGAGAGGAAGGAAGGGGAAAAGAAAAGGAGAGGAGAGGAGGGGAAAGGAGAATTATTCTGTTTTTCTGAAGGACAGAGGGAGGGAACTGTTCAGGCAGATTTAGGTGCATCTTAAGAACTGTGAGGGTTTTATCAACCTGGAATTGTCTCCTTGAAGTCTAGATCCAAGCCATCTTGTAAAGCTGCTTAACAGGAGTGTTCTCAGGACTTTTGGGGTATGCAGTGATGCTGAACAAGACCTCTCTCTTACATCAGTCAAGCAGGATATTTCCCTAAAGGTTCTGGTTCCTGACAGAGCAAAAGACCATAGAGAAAGAAGGTTTTATGAAGGCTAATAAGTCACGGGTGCTTCCCTTTGAATGAGTTTCCGATCCTGTCTTGTGAACAGCTTGAACTTTCCTTAGTTCTGGATTTGGCTCTGTGCCTGTGGACTTCTTTCTCCAGACATCCAGATACCGCAGCCTGAGCCAAGCCAGACGCCAAGAGGCAGAGGAGCGAGTAGGGGTTGGGTTGACAGAGTCTTTTTGGTCCCGAGAAGGTTTTGTTAATATCCACCCACCATTTCCAACTAAATTGTACAGAATTGTTTCTCTGAGCTTCTCCCATGCTCATTCACCTGGAAATGCGAGAGCAGGAAATACAAAGTAAATTACATTTTCTTTATCGCTGAGCAAATGTGTTTGATTCATTTTCAGATTCTTACAGTTACCTCTACATGTCGGAGGAGAAATATACAACAATGTTTTTCAAAGACTAATCCTTTTATATTTGTTTTCCTCTGGTCTGGATTTTTTCTTTGTTTTGAAATTTGTTTTCGCATTTCTCCCCACTGCCTGCCTCCTCCGCCAGCAGTAGTTAGAGGCAGCAGACAGATGTATCATCTAGATCATAGAGAGAGTTTGTACACTGGAGTTGGGCTCTGGCTACTTTTTATGCTACCACTGTCTAGTAGTATATATTTCTCAATCATTTGTTCCTCAATGCCTCAGATTTTTATCTATAAAATGGGGGAAATGGCAATTACTTTACAGGGTGGTATGAAAGTTATTTGAGGAAACACTGTGCACAAAATGAGCATTGGCTTACATGTTGGTTGAATGAATGAACTTGCCCATAAGTGAACCTAGAGCTTGGTTTAGTGTCAGAGCTAAGACAAGTCCTTATGAACTTCTTTCTGATTGCCAGATTGTTGGTTTGTGCAGGTGGGTTTTGATTAAGAGACCAATAAGCTGAATTCCTCATTGAAATGTTTGCCTTTCTGGTTCTCTAAGAAATTTCTGCACATATATTGTGTGTATGTGTGGGATGTGTGTGTGTTTTCCAGAATGGTGTTTTGACCATCCAAACAGGTTTTATATGAAGAACTAATCACCAACTACTAAACTTCTTCATGGCTATGTATATTTCAAGTGTGTTTTGTGACTATTTATTTCTGGCACAAATATGCACTATAAGCTATGTTTTCTATTACAATACATTGTGGCAGCTCCAAAATAATTAATGGGTAGGAAGCTAAAAGGGGATAGAGTGAAAAGTAGTGTCAGATGTGGTATTTCTGGGCAGCTTAAGGAGATTAGAAATGGGTGGTTTAATCCTCAGATGCGTGAAACACTGGTTTTTTTAAAAGCCCTTTCACTTATATGATTTCATTTAATTCTAGCAATATCTCTTGCCAATCCTATAAGTTAATTGTTGTTATCACCATTCTATAGATTGTAAAACATGCACCTAGAAGTTAAATGACTTGGGCAGTTTTGTAGAGAAGGCAGGATTAAGAGCCAGGTGATCCGACTGGAGTATTTTGTTTCCCTAACTGGTCTCCCAGTTTCTATTTCTGTCCTTCTTCTTCGGTTAATCTCTACACAGCAGCAAGAGTGACCCTTTAAAAATAAATCAGATCATGCCATTCTCCTGCTGAACACCCTCCAGCGGTTTCCCATGGCAATCCCAAGTCCTTGCAAGGCTTATAGGTCTTGGGTGAGTTGACCTTTGGCTGTCTCTCTCCATCTTCACCGCCCATTCTAACTCTTGCTTTCCTAAACATTCCACATATCTTCCTGCCTCAGGGCTTTCACATGTGTGTTTTTCTTTGCCTGGGATACTCTTCTCCTGGACCCACATATGACAGGCTCTTTTTCATCATTTGGGTCTCAGCTCAAATGTCACCTCCTTAGAGAGGCCTCTCCCCGCCTTAGTCACCACTGCAGCCGAGCTTCCCAGTGTGACTCAGTACATTGGTGTCTAAGTGGAATAAAAGGGTGCTACTCTGCAAAAGACCTGAAGTAGCTGAGTCCTTCACTTATGCACAGCCTGGTGTCTACTCCAGTGCTCTGCAGATACCAACAATTTTTATGCATATCATTATGTGAATACATTTGGGAATCACTGCAGGTGTCACCCTGTATTATTTTTTGATAGTCTTTATGACTATCTGAAACTAACCCATTTGTTTGCTTATTTCACCTCCCTTCACTGAATGTAATTGACTTTATCTGTTTGTTCATCCTTGTATATCTGCAGTGTTTAAGGTAGCACCTACCTCATAGTAGGTGATCGATATTTATTTATAAAAAAAGAGCCCTGTGTAATAAGGAAAGCAGTGGCAGGAATGGGAAACTGGGTTAGGAACTGAGGTGAAATTAAAGTTTTTGAGTGGGTGAAATAATCCTGCAGCTGTTGGCAGGGCACTTTAAAGTTTAATTATTTTAAGGATTTAAGCTGCTACTACAAGCCCAGAAATAGAGTAAATGCAGTAATGTAACATAATTCTCCAAAAGAACAAACTCATAGCAAAATCAGCAGATTTGAATATAAGCTAGGTCTGAGGCTCTGTAAGTTTCTGCCAAAATCAGTATTTGTGAATTCATAATATTTATTTAATACCAAAACCAAACTGCTGAAATTTACTGGGATAATAACTTTCATTCTTTGGGGAATACAGTAAAACCAAGCTATAAAATTCAGCTTCTCTTTTTATTGCAAGTTTCTGCTTCCCATAAATTTAGGTTCTTAGTAGTAGATAGTTGAGTGAAGGTCAAACATTATAGCTAAATGACCAAAACTACTATAGCTATACTTTTGACAAAAACTACTAGTTTTCTCTTCTCTATGAAAAAACACAACAGTGCAAAAGGAGTTACCATTCTATATAAAAGGTAAATTAGTGCCAATAAAAGCATAATTAGAATTTCACTCGGTGAATTTTCTCTTCCTGAGTTTGATTCTCAAAGGGCACACACAAAAGAAACTTTGCTTAAAGTGTCTGTTTTTCCCCATCTGCAATTATTTTTTAATGACCTACCTATTCATTTCTTAGCTTATAATGCACACTTGAGCTGATAGCATAGCACTTTTTCATATAGGGAACAAATACCATCTCTATTGCCAAATGGTCAGAAGCATTCTCACAGTGGTTTCTGGGACATAACTTCAGATAGAATCATTATCTAGGAAACTGGGAGGTCACAGATCCTGTTTAAGGCACTGATCAAGTTCCAAATCTATCTGTACTTGGATCATGCACCGGGCAAGAGGAATGCATTCTACTCTATCACTGTTCTTTTCTTTCTTTGATATTGATTTCTTGGAAATAGGTTTCAGTATTCTGGAGGCATTATTCGTTGTAGCAAAGAATAATCTTAAGCTATGTCTACATGCGGTCGGTACAATTGGTTTCAAAGTGAAACATTCAGTCAATTGGCCTCTATCTTTAGACGAAGGAACCAAATAGCCCACTTTACTGACTTTGCTCCACTGAAGATCTTCAATTTTCATTACCAGTCGGTTTAAGAGAAGCTTTTGCCTACGTTGAACATCAAGGAGAGGGAAAAAGAAATTTAGCAATTAAATTGTGTAGCAGGTTTACCTCTAAGAAACTTCACTTGAGTTTTTTTTTTTGATTGAAAGTAAAACACCTTCCAGGCTCTTATGCTGCTAATGCCAGAGGCTAGTTTGGGTGACAGTCCAGTTTGATATGTTACTTATGACTGTGGCTTGAGGTTATTCTTCGCCTTGATAGCAGGTGGTCTCCCTACTATCGTGCTAATAAGCGATACTCATTTCTACCACTGTTATTTTGCCCACCCTGAGCCTGCCTCCTTTGGTCTGATGTATCACGCAGATCGTGGAGTCGTGTGAATGTTAAACTGACTGTCAGTCTCTTGGTTAGATGAGATGTCAGCTTTTTGATAAAATGAGCATCTTTTAAAAATGTTTCTAAAAGAACTTTTTAATTTAAAAGAGTTTTTAAATTAGAAGACCGGGTTTCAGAAGCTTGCCTGAAGATAAGAATAGCTATTGAATGTGATTCTGGGAGCACAGGTGGGTGAGGGAAGAGGCTCAAGGTCTTATTTTAAACAAATGTTTCAAGGGTTCTTATGTCAGGCAAGTTTGTCAACCAGAGCTGGACAGGGAATGGGATGAGGGAGAGAAAGGCACAAATGTGAGTCAAGTGCTTTGATGTCTGGTTGGTAAAACCACTAAACGCTATTATGGGTCAGTGGCTCCCGTAAATCCTCTGTGCTGGGCTATCTAAACCGATTCTCAGGGTGTGGGTTAGTTATCAGTCCAGAAGCACAACTTTTATATTGAAAGTCACTCTGGAGATGATGCTCTGCCCTCATTCTGCAGAGGAGGAAACTGTGTCTTCAGTAGGTACTTTATAAAGCATCAGAAAAATAATCAAAATTACAGCCCAGCTTACCCAACTCAGGGCTGGTTTCATGGGTCCAATTACACAATGCCCTGTGCTTTGAAGAGCTCTGCTTGTGGGGTTTATGATCTGCTGCTGCCATCTTGAAAATTTTCCTACTTTTATCCCTGAACTTGTGTTTTGTAAGTGAAGACCAATGGGATAATGGAGCATGTGCATGAGCCAAGTAGAGATGCATGACACGTATGTCCACCATTCTGTGTCACCCTATGAGTATTAGTGTTGATACCACCCAAGCACAGAATTCCAGTAGACATATACAGCATGGGAGTCCGTAAGACTCAAAGTGAGTGCAAGGTAAGTGTGAAGCCCATATTTCCCATTTGAACAATAATTTGCTTCCAAGATAGGATGGAAATGGCATTGAAGAAACACATGACAAAGGAGCCTTATCATGTCCTTTCTTGTTCCCGTTATTTCCCTGTATTAGCCAACCACTTACACTGATGATGACATAGAAGGAAAGGGGAAAATAGGACAGTCCATGTTCCTTCTCCTTTCAGTTCTTCCATATCTAGCAGTAAGCTGAAGGTAGAGTTCATTGCTAGAATATACACACGATTAAGAAGTGAGAAAGAGATGGCTTAGTTAGCTTTGTGCAGCATTTCACCATTCTGGTAAGACAAAATACACATGCAAATATGAACTGCGAAATGTTTTGTAATTTCCGTGGTTTTGCTTAGTTAAATGCTTTTATGTTTGCATTTATTTATCTATTATTTAAAAAAATACTTATTTGGGAGTGTAAGTGCAGATTTCTTACAAGCATATATTGTGTAGTGATGAAATCTGGGCTTTTAGTGTACCCACTACCCGAATAGTGAGCATCTTACCCGATAGGGAATTTTTCAACCCTCAACCCTCTCCCAACTCCCAACCTTTTTTTTTTTTTTTTTTAAACTGGCATTATAAAGATGAACATTATAAAGGTGAACAGTAAAATTCATTCTATTAATTGGAAACTGCAATTTTGCTTTACTTGAATAACATTAAATTGCAAATAAAAGCACCATAACAAGTTGAGAGAGAGAGAGAGACTGTGGAAGGAAGGATACAGCTTTATATTTTAGTACCTTTAGCAGCACTTTTGTCTTGCTTTTTGAGCAGGAAGCCTGCATTTTTAGTTTGTGCTGGGTTCCACAAATTATGTAGCTGGCTCTGCTCCAGTGGTGTCTGCATTCCGGAGCTTCCTTGCAAGCAGTGCCTGCTGTTGCCCCCTGGGAGGAGTACAACAAGGGCAGGAGATGGAAAAAGGAAGCAGGAAGACAGAAGTAAGAGTAGCCCCTCAGGCAAAATGATGTTACTCTGACTGCAAGAAAAATCTTTGCAGCAGCTTTACCTTGGTCTCCATGGAAACTGGTAATGTATTAAAAATGAGAAGTTAAAGCACCTTTCCACTGGCTGTCCCTTTAGGAAGGAATCTCCTTTAACTAAAATATGTTAATAGATGCAGGCTGCTATTGGCTCCTGTCAGATCTAAGGTGACATAGTTCTGTCCTCTAAAGCATTGGCTCCATGAAGCAATTACCTTTTCTTCACACTCTTTCAGTCCAGTGGACAAGATAAAAGAAAAACAGAGCCAATCCATTGTATTCCAATGAGCATGAGCTCAGTGCTTCTTTTAAGGCTCAAAAAATCTGAGCTTCCCTGTATCCTGGATTTCTGTTAGGTTGCAGGTTTTCATTTTCTTAGAACTGAAAGCAGAGACCTTTTGGAAGCGTTTGCTTATAGTGTGGTCCGAGTCAAACCTGGAAGACTGATGTTTCCCCCAACACTGAGTTTCCTGTGGGGAGAAGGTAGTGAATTTCAATGTTCCCACCCACCTGGAGCATCAGCGGCTTCTTCAATGACGGAGGAAGGAAGCAGTCCAGGGCCAACAGAGCCGCACACTTTTGCTTGGCCATTCTGTATGGCTCTGGAACACTCTGCCTACCTCTCTGGTTGTGATTGGGAAACTTTGCAAGTTGCCCTCCCATGAGAACATCAGGGAGGATGCTGAATTATGATCCCCTCTTGGCCTAAAGAAATCCTCAAAGAACCGCTTCCCATGAATTCAGTCACATTGTCCTCTAATTTTCAAGTATGATAATTACTCTGTAGCAGAAATGGAGGGCTCTCAAAATCATTTGTAATGATTTTTCAGACTGTAGAATCCTTGTCTCTGAGCCTTAGAGATCTAGCCTGTTTTCCCTTCACCCCAAACTTCTTTTAGGGTAGAAGGTTGAAAATATGTAAATAAAGAGTAGCCTCAGGTGAGGCGTTCTATAAAGTTTGCTTTATGTCCACAGCATGAGCAATATCATGTAACAAAGCAAAGCAAAACAAAGCAAAAGAGAATATCCCTCCCAGTCCCTCCAAAACAAGAATACTGCTTTGCCCTGCACCTAGGGAGCCACTGCTACCAGAACTCTAGACAGATTGCCCACAAACTCACCTGCAACGGCTCCTTGATGGAAAAAGAAACAAGCACATGAATGGTGCATTTCTGTGGAGAGGAGATAAGTGTTCTAATTAGGAAGACTCTGAACATGAGTGATTGAGACATTATTTGATCTCATTGGGGGTAGCATTACTGTCTAAAGGCTGAACATATTAAACCAGGGCGAATTAGAGTCAAAGGGTGAGTTAGGTAGAAAAAACAAAATGAAAAAAATCTGAGAGGAAGAAAATCCTTAATGAATTTTCTATTGAAATAACCAATAAGTAGTTTGGTAGAAATAGGTCAAGAGAAAAAATATATTTATATATTCATTCTCTATCTTTTTTTTTAAGTTGGAGTCTCACTCTGTCACCCACACTGGAGTGCAGTGGCCGCTCCTGGCCATCGCAGCCTCGACCTGCTGGGCTCTGGCGATCCTTCTGCCTCAGCCTTCCAAGTAGCCTAAACTACAGGCATGCGCTACCATGCCTGGCTGATTTTTTGATTTATTGTAGAGATGAGGTCTCGCTGCCCAGGTGGGTCTCGAACCCGTGGGCTCAGGCAATCCACTCACCTCAGCCTCCCAAAGGCGCGGGATTATAGGCTGAGCCACCGAGCCCGGCTCATTCTCTATGTTTTGTGTCCAGCTTGCTGTCCAGAAAGCTTGAGTTCTGTGGTTTGTTGCCATTAGAGTATTAACGGGAATAACAATGATGTTTGCAGTTAATGGTTTTCAACATGACAATTGCCTGGAAGTGTAGTGTGAGGGGAAGTCAGGCTAATTTCTTTGCAGGGATCTTGACACTCTTCTTCAAGTCCCTGCTGAAAAATCAACTCATGATGGAAGAATTCTAGGCTTTCTTGCCTTCTACCATGTATAGTTCCCATACTTCTTATATTTCAACAGGCTTAAAATACTTGAAAAAATATTATTTTTTTCCTTACTTCTATTGTTGCAGTGGTATAGTGCAGTAGAAATGCATGGGGACGTGGCCTCGAGTAGGCCTAAGTGCAAATCCAGCTCTCTTGCATAGGAATTATATATTTCGGGGAAAGCTGTAACTCTCAGATTCTTTAGATAGAAAGTAGGAATGATGGTCATACCTTCTCTGAACTGTTTTTAGAAGATTTAAATGAGTTAATATATGCAAAATGTAGAATGTGCCTTATTCAAGAATACGTGTCTAAGACAATTATTCAGGCAGTAGTCACCTGCATGGTTACAATCACTTGCAATCCCTAGAACTTGTAAATATGTTACCTTATAAGGCAAAATGAACTTTGCAGATGTGACTGAGTTAAGGACTTTGAGATGGGGAGATTATCCTGGATTATTTGGATGGGTCCAGTGTAATCACATAGGTCCCTGAAAGTGGAAAAGAGAGGCAGAAGAGAGGGTCAGAATGATGAGAGGTGAGGATTCCACTGACCATTGCTGTCTCTGAGGAGGCAGGAAGGGCATGAGGGACCAGGACATGTGGGTGGCTTTTGGAAGCCAGAAAAGGCAAGGAAACGATTCACCTCTAGAGCCTTCAGAAAGGAAGACAGCCCTGCCTACACCCTAATTTTAGCCCGATGTGACCCATGTCAAAATTTTAACTTACAAAACTATAATATAATATATTTATATTGTTTTAAACCACTATGTTTTGGCTAACTTGTTATATAACAGCAATAGAAAATGAATACACTCACCTTCTGTGTCATTCTCCCTCCACCAACTAGAGGTCGCTTTAATATTTTGGGAAATTCATGCTACTCTCCTACTTGAAATCCTCCAACAGCGTCATTCTCACTTGATCTGACTTTCCACCTCTCAGACCATATCTCTATAACTCTTCCCTCCCTTGCTCCATGGCTGTTCCTCAGACATGTCAAGCCCTCTTCTCGCTGAAGAGTCTTTGGCACAGCTCAGGTTCTCTCTCCTTGAAAGGATCCACCTTCAGGGGCTTGGCATCCTATGGTGGGTAAACACTGTTGAAGGAGTTAATCCATGTAAATAATTTCGAACTGTATGTGCTTCAGCTAGGCAAATAACTGTCTTAATAACTGCCTCAGCACATCTAGGTGGCTCACTACTCTTCCTGTCTCTACTCGGGTTACCACTCCCGTCATTCTCCATTATTTATCACTTTTCTCTCTATACTCATCACTACCTGACATAGGAAGTATTGTTGTCAAGTTTTCATTGTCCCTCTGTTAACACTACATGCTCCATGACAGCAGGGACTTTCTTTTGTTCACTGTTGAACTCTTAGTCCCTGGAACAGTGTGTGGCAACATTAGGCCTCAGTGTTTGAGAATGGACTCTGAAGAGGAGGCAACGACAGTGAATCTGTAGCTGGACTGAGACCACTAAGGTTATTTTCATCCCCATAGTTGAAGACTTTGCTCACGTTGACAAAGCCAATAAGAGGCAGGGAACCAGCATTTGAATCTTGATTGTCTTTTTGGTATCTCAGGCAAAGTTTGTCACAGATACTTTCTCAGGTTTTTTCTAGCTAATGCCTTTCCCAGCAGGGCTCTTCAGCAAATTTCTTGCTTTTGCCTCTGGGAAACACATTTTATTTGCCCAAGTTCTTAAGTACCTGCTCAGTGCCATGTGATAATTGATATGTGTGCCTTAATACAACAATTTATGTACACCCAGGAAGCAATTTATATACACACAGGAGCTCCCTAATGGAGCGCAAAATGCACATGACCTCAGAGTACCTCTACAGGTCCAAAATATTGACTATGGGACAATTTTAAGGGATGCTCTCAAATCATATCACAAAAGAGTTGGCATTTGTAACACAGTTGAGCTGTGATTTGTCAGTGGTGCTGTAGAAGCTGCTAAAAGTAGGTCATCGATAGTCATCTTATTTGAGGATATTTGTTCCTGAATCTTGGTGGCATTTTACTATCACATGTAGACTTTGTATATACAGAAATATTGAATCAAGTATTTTGACTAAGCTGACTATTCATGCTATTGTTAGTTTTTTAAAAATGAAAAGAATGATGGTTTATTTGATTGGATTAAGGAAATAAACTGACTTGTATGTCAATCAAGGGTTTGGTGCAGATAAACATCACTATTTTTAAAGATTTTCTTTCTTTTTATTGTGGTAAAGTATACCCACTATAAAATTTATCATTTGAATCATTTTTTTATTTTTTATTTTTATTTATTTATGTTTTTGAGTTGGAGTCTCACTCTGTTGCCCAGACTGGAGTGCAGTGACCGCTCCCAGCCACCGCAGTCTCGACCTGCTGGGCTCTGGCGATCCTTCCGCCTCAGCCTTCCAAGTAGCTGGAACTACAGGTGCGCGCTACCACGCCCGGCTAATTTTTGACTTATTGTAAAGATGAGGTCTTGCCAAGTTGCCCAGGTGAGTCTTGAACCCGTGGGCTCAGGCAATCCACTCACCTCAGCCTCCCAAAGGCACGGGATTACAGGCTGAGCCACCGAGCCCGGCTGAATCATTTTTAAGTGTATAACTCAATAGCATTAAATACATGTACAGTGTTGAGAAACCATTGCCACTATCCATTTCCAGAAATTTTTCATCTGAAAAAGAAACTCTGTAGTCATAGGAGGCACTTTCCATGAACACTCCCCCCAACTCCTGGCAACCTCCATGCTACTTTGTGTCTCTATTAATTTGCCTGTTCTAGGCACATCATATAATTGGAATCATACAGTATTGTCCTATGGTGGTTCTAGCTTTCTTCACTTACCATACTGTTTTCAGGATTCATTCATGTTGTAGCATGTATCAGAATCTCATTCTTTTTAAAGACTGAATAGTATTCCATTGCATGTATGTATAGATATAGATATAGATATAGACTATATATACACACACATATACATATATATATACACCACATTTCACTTATCCATTCACCTGTTGATGGACATTTTGGTTGCTTCTACCTTTTAGCTATTGTGAATAATGTTGCTATGAACAGTGTTGTATAAGAATCCATTTGAGTTGATGTTTTAAATTCTTTTGGATGTGTAACCTAGAACTGGAATTGCTGGATCTTATGGTTTAATGTAATTATGTGTTCAACTCTTAAGGAGCTGCCAGACAGTTTCCTACAACAGCTGTACCACTTTATATTTCCAACAGTACTGTACAGTGTTCCAGTTTCTCCACATCTTCGTCAACACTTGTTATTTTCAGTTTGTTTTTGGAGGAGTGGAATAATTGTCATCCTTATGATTCAGAATTAGTACCTCATTGTGATTTGGATGAGCATTTTCTAATGGCTAGTGATGCTGAACATTTTTCACATGCTTATTGACCTTGTATATCTTCTTTGGAAAAAGACCTATTCAAGTCCTCTGCCCATTTTTAAATTCGGTTATTTGTTTCATTGTTGTTGTTGTTGAGTTTCACAAGTTCTTTATGTGTACTGGATATTAATCGTCTCAAAATTTTATGATTTTAGCTCTTATATTTGATCTATTTTCAGTTGATTTTTGTATGTGTTATAAGGTAAGGGTCCAACTCCATTCTTTGGCATTTAGATATTCACTTTTCCCAGCACTTTTTATTCAAAAGACAATCCTTTCCCATTGAATGGACTTTGCGCCTTTGTTGAAAATAAATTTACTGTATATGGGAAGGTTTATTTCTGGGTTCTCTATTTTATTCCATTGGTTGATATGGCTGTCCTTATGCCAGAACAACAGTTTTGATCATTATACCTTTGATCATTATACCTCTGATCATTATACCTCTAGTAAGTTTTGAAAGCAGGAAGGATGAGTCCTCCAAATTTGTTCTTCTTTTTCAAGAATGTTTTAGCTTTTTGAGCTCTTGAGATTCCATGTAAATTTTAAGTGAGGTTTTTTTTTTTAATTTCCAAAAATGTTATTGGCATTTTTATAGGACTTTCTTTGAATCTGTAGATTGCTTTGGGTAGTATTATCATCTTAACAATATTAAGCCTTCCAATTCATAAAGAGGAGATGTCTTTCAGTTCATTAATCTCTTTAATTTCTTTCAGCAGTGTTTTGTACAAGTCTTTTGACTACTTGGTTTAATTTATTCCTAAGAATTTTATTCATTTTGGTGTTGCTGTAAATTGTATTGTTTTCTTAATTTCCTTTTCAGATTGTTTATTGTCAGTATATAGAAATGCAACTGATTTTTGGCATGTTGAATCTGTATCTTAAAACTTTGCTGAATTTGTTTATTAGCTCTTATGTTGTTTTTTTATGGAGTTTTTAGAGTTTATAACATACAAAATCGTCATCTACAAAGATAATTTTACTTCCTTTCCAGTTTTGATGCTTTTTACTTCTTCCTGTTTTCCTAAGTACTCTGCCTAGAACTTCCAATATTATGTGAAATATAAGTGGCAAAAGCATGCATTCTTGTCTTTTCCTGATATTCAAAGAAAAGCTTCAATATTCCACCATTGAGCATGATACTACCTCTATGTTTTTAACATATAGCCTTTATCATGCTGTGGAAGTTTCCTTCTGTTTCCAGTTTACTGAGTGTTTCATTCACAAAGCAGTATTGAATTTCGTCGAATGATTTATCTATATCAATTGAGATGATTGTGCATTTTTCCCCTTATTCTGTTAATGTGGTAGATCTCATTGATGGTTTTTCATCTATTGAAACTTCATGCATTCCTGCCACTTGATCATGGTGTATAATTATTTTAATGTGCTTCTGAATTCTGTGCTAGTATTTTGTTGAGAATTTTTGTATTAATATGCATTAGGGCTATTGATCTGTTTTCTTATATTGTCTTTCTCTGACTTTGATATCAGGATAATGCCAGCCTTATAGAATGAGTTAAGAACTGACTCCCCTCTTCAATTTTTTGGCAAGAATTTGCAAAGAGTTGGTTTTGATTCCTCTTTAAATGTTAGATAGGATTCATAGATAATGCCATGTGGTCCAAGGCTTTTCTTTGCTGGGAGGTTTTTGATTACTGACTCAATCTATTTAATAGTTATAGGTGTACTCACATTTTCTATTTCTTTATAATTTAGTTTTGGTAGATTTTTGTACTTCTGGGAATTTGTTCATTTTACAGATTACCTAATTTGTTGATATTCAATTGTTCCTAGTATTCTCTTATAATCCTTTTTATTTCTGTAAGGTTGAAAGTAAGTATACCTAACCCTTAACTGTACCCCACAACTTCACAATTAAAAAAAATAAAATAAAAAAAATGAAGGTAAGTAAGACTTACTTTCAATTCTGATTTCAGTAATTTGAGTCCAGTATTTTTATTAATTCAATCTAGCTAAGGTTTGTTAATTTTGTTGCTTTGTTTAAAGAAGCACCTTGTGGTTTTATTGATTTTCTCTATAATTTTTCTATTCTCTATTTTATTTATCTTACTCTGTTGTGTATTATTTCCTTTTTTTGCTAGCTTACAGTTAAGTTTGCTCTTCTTTTTCTAGTTTCTTGGTGCAAAGTTAGGTTATTGATTTGAGATTATTATTCTACTTTAATATATGGACTTATAGTTGAAAATTTTGCCTATAACACTGCTTTCTTTGCATTTCTTAAGTTTTGTATCTTGTGTTTTCATTTTCACTTGTTTCACTTGGTTAAGAGTGGGTTGTTTAATTTTCACATATTTATAAATTTTTCAGTTTTCTTTCTTTTATTGATTTCTAGTTTTCTTTATGATCAGAAAATAAATTTTGTGTAATTTCAATCTTTTAAAATGTATTTACTTGTTTTGTACTCTAATATATGGTTTATCCTGGAGCATGTTCCATGTGGACTTGAGAAAAATAAATACTCTGCTGTTGTAATATACTGTATATATCTGTTAGGTCCAATTGGTTTGTGGTGTTGCTCAAGTACTCTATACTTTTACTCATCTCATGTCTGTTCATTTTATCTGTTGTTGATAATGGGGTATTAAGGTCTCCAACTATTTTTTTTTTTTTTTAGTTAGAGTCTCACTCTGTTGCCTAGGCTGGAGTGCAGTGGCACACTCATGGCCACGCCAGCGTTGACCTGCTGGGTTCAGGGGATCCTTCTGCCTCAGCTTTCCAAGTAGCCGGAGCTACAGGCACACGCTACCACACTCAGCTAATTTTTTGATTTATTGTAGAGATGAGGTCTCGCCAAATTGCCTGGGCCGGTCTTGAACTCATGGGCTCAGGCAATCCACTTGCCTAGGCTTCTCAAAGTACTGGGATTACAGGCTGAGCCACCAAGCCTGACCTCTAACTATTTTTTAGAGCTGGTTATTTCTTCCTTCAATTCTGTAAATATGTATTTAATATATTTTGAGGGTTCTTTAGTTTGTTGTTTGTATGTTTAAGATTGTATGCTGATTAATCTATACTTTATTTTAATATATAATTTTCTTCTTTGATTCTTGTAAACATTTTGACTTAATTTATATTTTGTCTGATATTAATACAACCATTTCCCAGCTATTTTTTAGTTATATGAAATTATTTAAATGAATATCTTTTTTCTGTCTTTTTAAAAAAATTAATTTTTAATTTTGAAGATGTGAGGTTCAATTCAGGGTTAGGTACACAAATGTTCATTATGCAGGTACCCTTGTTGATGAGGTGTGCCCCCCATCCCCTGGCAGTTTCCCACTACTGCCAATCCTGCCCCACCCTGCCCAACAGTTTCAAACTACTGCCAATCTCTTTCTTAAAGTATTATGATCATTGTTCAAGGTCCACTTATGAGTGAGAAATGTGGTACTCAGTTCTTTGTTTCTGTGATAGATCACTCAGCGTTATAGACTCTAAGTCCATCCCAGTTGCTGCAAAGTTCATAATTTTTTCCTTCTTTATGGCTGCATAATATTCCATTGTGTATATGAACCACATTTTAAAATCCAGTCCTCTTTCAATGGGCAGCAAGATTGGATCCATGTTTTTGCTATTGTGAATAATGTTGCAGTAAACATGCATGCGCAGGTATTTTTTTCATAGAGTGGTTTGAGTTCCTCCGGGTATATTCCCAGTAGGGGGATTGCTGGGTCATATGGAAGGTTGATTTTTAGATCTTTTAGGAATCTCCAAAGTGTTTTCCACAGAGGTTGAACTAGTTTACAACCCCACCAACAGTGGAGAAGTGTTGCCTTTTCCCTGCATCCTCTCCAGCATTTTTGTTGTATGAGTTATTGATGATGGCCATCCTGACTGGAGTTAGGTGGTACCTCAGTGTGGTTTTAATTTGTATTTCTTTGATGACTAGTGAGGCTGAGCATTTTTTCATGTATCTGTTGGCTGCTCGTGTGTCTTCTTTTGAGAAGTGTCTATTCATATATTTTGCCCACTTTGTAATGGGGCTTTTAAAAAATTTTTTATTTTTGGCACGTTTGAATTCCTTGTAGATTTTAGATGTTGGGCTTGTCAGATATACAGTTGGCAAATATTTTTCCCCAGACTGTGGCCTGTCTCTCCACTCTCTTGATGGTTTCTTTGGCTTTGCAGAAGCTTGTCAGTTTGATGAGGTCCCACTTGTTGATCTTATTTCTTATGGCATGGGCACTTGTGGTCTTGATCAGGAATTGGTTGCCATTTCCAATTTCCATAAGGGTGTCTCCTGTGTTTTCTAAGTTTCTTGTAGTTTGAGGTTTTACGTTTAGATCTTTGATCCATTTAGAGTTGATTTTTGTGTATGGTGATAGGAAGGGTCTTGTTTTAATCTTCTGAATGTGTTCGGCCAGTTTTTCCAGCACCATTTACTGAATAGGTTCTCTCCAGTTGTTCGTGGTGGAGGCTTTGTCAAAGATGAGTTGGTTGAAAAATTGAGGTTTTACTTCTAGAATCTCTATCCTGTTCCATTGGTCTATTTGCCTGTTCTTGTACCAATACTAGTCTGTTTTGATTATTGTAGCTTTATAATAAAGTTTAAAGTCTGAGAATGTGATACCTCCTGCTTTGTTTTTTTTTCTGAGCATTGTTTTGGCTATTCGTGATCATTTATGTTTCCATATGAATTTCTGTATTGTTGTTTCTAGGTCTGAGAAGAATGCTGCTGGTAATTTAATGGGTATTGCATTAAATCTGTAGATTTCCTTGGGTAGGATGGACATCTTAACAATGTTGATTCTTCGACTTCCATTTTTTCTGTGTCATCTTTGATTTATCTAAGCAGTGTTTTGTAGTTTTCATTGTAAAGGTCTTTGAATTTTCTGGTTAGGAAGATGCCAAAGTATTCCATTTTTGTGTGTGACTGTTGTGAATAGGATTGTGCTTTTTATTTGGGTTTCTGTTTACTTATAGTTGGTATATAGGAATGCAACTGTCTTTTGCACATTCATTTTATACCCTGAGACTTCGCCAAAGTCCTTTATCAGTTCAAGGAGGTTTTTGACATAATCCTTTTGACAGAGGTATAGGGTCATGTTGTCTGCAAGGAGGGATAATTTAGCTTCCTCTTTTCCTATTTGGATACCTCTGATCTTCTTCTCTTGTCTGATTATCCTTGCTAGGACTTTCAAAACTATGTTGAACAGGAGGAGTGACAGTGGGCATCCTTGTCTTGTTCTGGTTTTCAGGGGAAATGGTTTCAATTTCTGTCTGTTTAGCAGTATGTTGGCTGTGTGTTTCTTGTAGATGGCTCTTACTATTTTGAGGTATGTCCCATCTATGCCTAGATGTTTGAGGGTTTTTATCATGAAGGGGTGCTGGAATTTATTGAAAGCTTTTTCTGCATCTAATGATATAATCATGTGGTTTTTGTCTTTATATCTAATAATGTATTTAATTATGGTCTTATGGATATTTAAACAGCCCTGGATCCTGGGAATGAAGCCTACTTGGATGATTTTTGAGATGTGTTGTTGGATCTCTTTTGCTAGAATCTTGTTGAGACTTTTAGCATCTATGTTCATCAAGGATATTGGCTTGTAGTTCTCTTCCTTTGTTGGATCTTTACCTGGTTTTTGATGTTAGCTTCATAAATTGATTTGAAGAGAGTTTCATCTTTCTGCATTGCCTCGAATACTTTCGATATGATTGGTGTCAGCTCCTCCTTGTATGTTTTGTAGAATTCTTCTGGAAAGCCATCTGGTCCAGGACTTTTTTTGTAGGTAGTTTTCTTATGACGTGGTTGATTTCCTGGGTTTTTATTGGCCTATTTAGGGACTCAATTTCTTCTTGTTTCAACCTGGGAAGATTGTGTGATGACAGAAAGTCCTCCATTTCATTTAAGTTTTCAAGTTTGTTTCCATATAAGTGTACATAGTAATCTCTGATAATCTTTCATATTTCTTCAGGATCCTTTGCATTTCTGATTATGCATATTTGGGCTTTTACTCTTTTTTTCTTGGTCAGTCTAGCTAGGAGGTCCATCAATTTTGTTTATCTTTTCAAAGAACAAGCTTTTTATTTTGTTGATTTTTTGTATTATATTTTTGTCTTATATGTTCTGAATTTGGGTTTTTATTTTGGTGATCTGGATTCTTCTACTGAAGTTAGGGTTTTGGTTG
This sequence comes from Carlito syrichta, assembly GCF_000164805.1. Taxonomy (NCBI): domain Eukaryota; kingdom Metazoa; phylum Chordata; class Mammalia; order Primates; family Tarsiidae; genus Carlito; species Carlito syrichta. The sequence continues at coordinate 500,935 of NW_007087069.1, read as the reverse complement.
TCTTGCTTTTCCAACTTTCTTAGGTGATTTGTTAAACTGTTACCTTGTGATTTTTCCATTTTCTTCATGTGTGTTTGTAGAGATATGAATTCCCCTCTTAGTACTGAATTCATGGCATCTCAGAGATTTTGGTAAGATTTTTCTTTGTTTTAATTTGTTTCAAGGATTCTTTGAATTTCTGCTTTGATTTCTGTGTTGACCCAGGAGTTGTTCAGCATCATGCTGTTTAGCATCCATACCTTTGTGGGTTTTGGGGGAATTTTGTTGGTGTTGGTATTTATTTTTATTCCACTGTGGTCTGAGAAGGTGCATGGCAGTATTTCAAGTTTATGGCATTTGTTTATGTTTGATTTATGGCCAAGAATGTGGTTGATCTTAGAGTACATTCCATATGGTGGTGAGTAGAATGCATATTCCATTGTTGTTGGGTGGAATGTTCTGTAGGTATCAATTAAGGCCATTTGGTCATATGTCACATTGAGGTTCCAGATCTCCTTGTTGATCTTTTGTCTTGATGATCTGTCTAGGCTTGTTAGTGGGGTATTTAAGTTCCCAGCTATGATAGTGTTACAGTCAATATCTTTTTTAGTTTACTGAGATGCTGCTTTATGAAAGTTGATGCTTCTATGTTAGGTGAATTTATGTTTAGGATAGATATTTTTTGTTGATGGATTAAACCTTTTATCATTATGTAGTGACCTTCCATATCTTTTTAAATTTTGGATAGCTTAAAGGGTATTTTGTCTGATATTAAATAACAACTCCTGCTTTCTTTTTTTTGAGTTGGAGTCTCACTCTGTCGCCCAGACTGGAGTGCAGTGGCCGCTCCCGGCCACCACAGCCTAGACCTGCTGGGCTCTGGCGATCCTTCCACCTCAGCCTTCCAAGTAGCTGGAATTACAGGCACACGCTACCATGCCCGGCTGATTTTTTGATTTATTGTAGAGATGAGGTCTTACTGCCCAGGCGAGTCTCGAACCCACGGGCTCAGGCAACTCCTGCTTTCTTTTGTGTTTTGTTCGCCTGAACATTTGTCTTTCATCCTCTTATTTTGAGTCTGTGAGTGTCCTTTCTGGTGAGATGAGTCTCTTGGAGAAGCATATCATTGCCTCATGATATTTTATCCAATTTGCCATTCTATGTCTTTTCAGTGGTGCATTTAGTTCATTCATTCAGGCTAATTATTGAGATGTGAGAGTTTATGCCTGTCATGAGGTACTTATAGAGTTTATTGTTGATGCTGCTGTTTGTTTATTTGTTTGTTGTCTTTCTTTTGATTTTTGAGTTGACTAATGTGTGTTTTCAATCTTTTTCCTACATTTTTGGGAAGACTATTGTCCTTTTTTTCTTCTGTGTTTAATACTTTCTTAATTGTTTCTTGTAGAGTTGGTCTAGAGGTGGCATAAACTCTTAGAGATTGAATGCCTGGGAAGGATTTTAACTCTCCATTCCTGATGAAACTTAGCTTAGCTGGGTGGGTAGGTAATTCTTGGTTGAAATTTTTTGTCTTTGAGAGCTTAAAGATTGGACTCCAATCTCTACTAGCCTGAAGTGTTTCTGTAGATAAGTCTGCAGCTATTCTAATTGGTCTTCATCAGTAGTAGTCTGACCTTGCTGTCTTGCTGCCTTTAGGATTTTTTCTTATATACTTACTTTGTGTAGGTGAATTACTATGTGTCTAGGAGTTGGTCTTTTCATTTGTTGTCTTGCAGGGGTTCTGTGAATCTCTTGTGTTTGGATGGTCATGTCACTGTTGAGATAAGGAAAGTTTTCTTGTATAATTTCATGGAATGTTTGTTCCAGGGTGGTCTCTGTCCCTCTATCCGCCTCAGGAATTCAAATTAACCTTAGGTTTGGCCTCTTGATATAATCCTTATCTCTTGGAGGCTTTGTCCTGTCTTTTTTTTTTTTTTTTTTTGAGTTGGAGTCTCACTCTGTCACCCAGACTGGAGTGCAGTGGCCGCTCCTGGCCACCGCAGCCTCGACTGGCTGGACTCCGGCGATCCTTCCGCCTCAGCCTTCCGAGTAGCCGGAATTACAGGCATGCACTACCACGCCCGGCTGATTTTTTAATTTATTGTAGAGATGAGGTCTCACTGCCCAGGTGGGTCTCGAACCCGCGGGCTCAGGCAATCCACTCACCTCAGCCCCCAAAGGCGCGGGATTACAGGCTGAGCCACCGAGTCCGGCTTGTCCTGTCTTTTAAAGCTTTTTTTCTATGTTTTTAACAGTTAGGGTTATTTCCAAACTGAGATTCTTCTTTTGGTTAATTCTGCTTTCCATGCTTATCAGTTTGTTATTTATTTCATTCATTGAATTCTTTATTGTTGTTATCTCAGTTATCAACCCCTTTATTCTTTCCTCTTGTCTCTCCTCATTTCTATTTGTTCTTTCTATTAATATCTTGGTATCTGGGTTTGGGTTTGAGACCAGTCATTCTGGGGCTTTTCATTGTTTCAGTTCCGAAGTCTGTATTCTCAGTTGTTCTCCCAGGAGTCTATATAAGACCCACATTCTTCTTCTTTTTTTTTTCATTTGTATAGGTTTTCCATGCTCTTCCCCCACCCCTCCTTTTAAACCTCTTCTTTAATTCTGTTGTTCAGTGATGGGGAATAGCTTTTGCTTCTGTTCACTCAGTCTTCTATTCTTCCTTATGCAGATCCTCTGGCTTTGTTCAATTTTGAAGCTGGACGGGGGGTGGGGAGCTGTGCTTTTTGCAGTTTTGAGATTTAATTAAATGGGGTTCTCCTCACCTTTTGAAACCTCTTCTTTAATTCTGTTGTTGAGTGATAGGAGGAATAGCTTTTACTTCTGTTTACTCAGTTTTCTATTCTTCCTTATGCAGATCCTCTGGCTTTGTTCAATTTGAAGCTGGACTGGTGGTGGGGGGCTGTGCTTTTTGCAACTTTGGAATTTAATTAAGTGGGGAGCTGTGATTCAGAAGCTATCTGGAGATCCCAGCATCTGCTGACAGGTATGTGAGCCCCCTGGAACCCACTTCCCACTGCCTTACAATCTGTTCATGCAGTGGGGTTGTATGTTTGCCCCTTGAAAACAAAATAAGATAAGAAAAAGGAAAAGAATGGAAAAAGGAAGAGGGAAGGTGAAAGGAAGGTAGAGAGAGAGAAGAAGAAGAAGAGGAAAAACAGGCAGACATACAAACTAATGAATAAACAGAGCAACAAAGACAGAAAACAAAACAAAACAAAAATGTACAGACAATCATACAAACAAAAAAACCCTGTTGATGTACTCACCCTCAAAAATACCCCTACACAAACAGAATATATAAAAAACAAATTAAAATTTCAGAAACAAAGCAAACATGAAAATATAAACAAAAACAGACAGAAAGAGAGAAGAAAAAAATCCCAAAACTAAACAAAAACAATAACAACAAAAAACTTGCTCTGTGGCCATTTCTATAACTCCAGGTCCCTTCCAGCTACTGCTACATGTTAAGGAGCAGCTCCAGTCTCCAGTCATCCCCTCTGCTCTCAGCGCAGGCTAATAGGGTTGTTCTCAGTGTGGGTCAGTGCCCCATGGACTACTGTGGGAGGAGAATGGATCAGATCCAGACTCACCCAACTCATCTGCTGCTGTTGCTGCTCCCACTCAGATCTGATGTGTCTGTGCCTGTTTCAGCATGGGAGCAGGGGTGTCTGTCTCTCCAGCCAGAGCTGGGTGGGGCAATACAGGTCTCTGCTTTCCCTAAGACAGAGAAGATGGTGCAGGCTGGCATCTCCTCACCAGTGGTGGGGTTGGGTTCCAGATTTCCATGCCCTGCCTTCTCCATGGTTCCCTGGAGCTTATTCCTGTCTGCTGCCACAGGTGATGGTGTGGGCCAGGTGCCAGTTGGTGAGTAGCAGCTGTTCTCTGCTGCTTTTTCTCAAGAGACCCCCCAAGAACGGCAGATGATCCTGTACACCGGGGGCTGCAATCTCAGGGTGGGGGTGGGTTGCCATCACCTCTGGAGGAGACCCCCTGGTGCATGAACCTGAGTCTCCCCTCAGATGGACTTTCACTCACCCACCAGCACATACCCACTCACGCAGAGTTTTTATGAACATTTGCTTTTGCAGAGACTCTCACACTTCAACCTGTTCTGTTACAATCTTGTCTCCTCAATTCTTCTGTCCTTTCACTGTGAAACTTTAGACCCTAAGTGAGACTCTTCTAGACAGCATAGAGTTGAATAATACTTATCCATTTTGCAAATCTCTTTCAACTGCAGAGTTTAATCCATTAACATTTAACATACTGATAAGAGGATTTTCTTTTGATATTTTACTCTTTATTTCCTATATGTCTTATAGCTTCTTTACCTCTCATTTTCTTCATTACTACCTCCTTTTGTGTTTAGTTGATTTTTGTGTAAGATGTTTTGATTTCTTTCTCATTTCCTCTTCTGTTATTCTATAGATTTTTGTATGGTTACCATGGGAACTAGATATAATGTCCTAAAGTTTTAACAGTCTAATTTGAATTGATACCTAGTTAATATCAATTGCTTACAAAAACTACTACTATACAGCACTGTCTCCCCTTTGTTATTAGATTTACATACTGTATCTTTTTATATATCAATGTGCCCAATTACATAGATTTAAAATAATTTTTATGCATTTGTCTTTTAAATCTTGTAGGAAATAAAAAGTAAAATTACAAGCCAAAATTACTGACTTTTTATATTTGCCCATATATTTATCTTTGCTGGAGATCTTTATATTTTTATATGGTTTCGAGTTGCTGTCTATCATCCATTCAACCTGAAGGACTATAAACCTTTCTGGTAGGGGAAGTCTAGGAGTAATAACTCCTTTAGCTTTTGTTTGACTAGGAATGTTACATTTCTCCCCCATTTTTGAAGAACAGTTTTTGCAAATATAGGATTCTTGTTTGATGTTTTTTCTTTCAGCACTGTAAACATATTATTCCACTGTCTTCACATCTTAGAAAGATTAATGCTGAGAAATCCATTGCTAATCTTTTTTAAAAAGTAAATTTATTCATTTTTAAAATTGATAAATGATGATTGAATAGATTTATAAGGTATAATATGATGTTTTAATCTCTGTATATGTTGTAAAAAGATTAAATCAAGCTAATTAACATATGCATCGCCTCACCAATTTATCTTTTTTTTTTGGTGGTAAGAATGTTAAAGATCTATTCTTTTAGCAATTTTGAAATATACAATATATTATTGTTAAGTGGTTACTATGCAGTATAATAAGTCACTGAAACATATTTCTCCAGTCTAACTGAAACTTCATACCCTTTGATAACTATCTCTCCATTCTCCACCCCTCCCCCTCCCTAGCCTCTGATAACTATCTTTCTACTTTCTGCCTTTATGAGATCTACCTTTTTTTTTAGATTCCACACATGAGTGAAATCATACAGTATTTGTCTTTCTGTGCCAGACTTAGGTTCCTTAGAATGGCCTACGGGTTCATCTATGTTGTTGCAAATGACAGAATTTCTTTCCTTTTAAGGCTATATTGTGCATATGTACCATATTTTGTTTATCCGTTCATTCATTGATGATACTTTACTGAGGATCTTGTGTGTGCGATGAGTTGTACCACTATAGAGAAAAAAATGTTCCTTATTCATTGATAGGTTCATGTTTGTGCCCCCATAACAAAAGATTAACAAAGAAAAGCATACATATTTATTTAATACAAGTTGTATGTGACCCGGGGGACTTCAAAAGGAAACAAAATTGCAGAAGACAGGGAAACCAGTGTATTTTCTGTGCTAGGTTTGATAATAAAGTAAATAGCTATGGAGAAGTGCATGCATGATTGGATTAAAAAGTATAGTCCAGTGATAATAAACGGGGGAGAACTTAGCAAAACCTGTTTGTTCAGATTCTTCTCTGTGTCCCTGTATTTTTAGAGATAAGGTTATTTCTTTTCTTTGAGTATAGAGAGGAACCTCTTGAATGTTGGCCTTGTTACCTCCTATAGGGGAGAAGGGTGGAAAAAGATCAGAGAGTGATCTTATGATGTCCCTAGATTTTATGATCTGCTTCGAGGGAGATGAGGGCAAAATGAGCATGAATTTACTGTTTCTGCTGTTTTCTCAAATGCCAAGGTGCAATATTTTGAGATTGTGTGTCTTCAGCTCCATCACCACTGTCAACTATCTCCCTAATCCCTTTCCTCCCTTTTCAAGCCAAGTCTTCCAGATTTACCTCCTTCATATTTCTTGAATATACTCATTTGTCTATCCTCTTTGCCACCAATTGGGTTCATCTCTTGTTAGAATTATGGTATTATTTTCTACCATGTTTTTTCAATATGTGTTTGACTTTTTCTAATATATTCTCCACATTCCATACTTGATCTGAAACAATTATGAGCATGACATTCACCCGTTCACAGTTGTTCATTGGTTCCTCCTGGCCTTCAGCAAGTCCAAACTCTGGCCATGACCTACGAGGTCTTTTAGCACAAGGCTTTCAACCTCACCACTCTCTGCTCTCTCCTTACCCAGTTTTCTCAGACTTACTCAACTACTGGCAGTTTTGCAGGAGTGTTGTATCTTTTGTAATCATTTGCTTGAAAAGTACTTTCTTATCATTTCCATTGGAAAATTTCTACTTACCACCTAACACTGGCCTAGGACACACCTCATTTGAAATCTTCACATCATTTTCTTTTCTTCTTTTTTTTTATTATAAGAATGTGAGGTAAAATTCAGGGTTAGGTATACAAATGTTGATTATGCAGGTACCCTTGTTGATGAGGTTCACATCATTTTCTTTCTACCCTAGATTAAAACATTTTTCATGCTCCCACAGCATTTTATGCATACTTTATCATGGTGCTAAGTACCTTGTATTATATATTTATTTTAAATATAAGAGTGCTGCCTCTACACAGCAGGAAAGGGGCATTTTAAATTTAGTTTTATGTTTTTAATACTTAGCAAAACATAGGCATACAAATGCTTGTGGAATGAATAAGTGAATGAGTCACCACCATCTTTATAATAGAAAGGCATTTAAATAATAATAAAAAAAGATCAGCATTCCTCTATCTTTCTTTAGGGAAAATAAAAAAGTTGCATTATTATTAATACTTGATAAACACCCAGTAGATAAATACATAGAGAGAAATTTAGTCAATTTCTATAATGTCTTTTAAGAGTAAGAGATGGAATTAATGTAATAAAATTGGTTTTCTTTTTACACATTTTTTGTAAGTGGATTGCATGCCTCTTCCATGTCAATAGCACAATAAGCAACACACCATATTTTTCTCCCAGTCAATTAGAAGATTGTCGATTTTTAGCCAATTCACATCTCTTTTTAAACTATCTACCATTTTCAAACCATTTAAAAATGATCCTACCATTTTTATTTTTGTCTCACCTTTCTGTCCCTCATTACCAAGTACAGACACCAAAGCAACAGTTATTTTTCCCTTTTACTTGGGGAAGCCTCACTATTGCTGCAGGACTAGTGATTAGTCCACCACATATTTTCTATCACATAGAAATGACATTCTATGCTCATGTTTGCTGAATGTTTCCACAGGTCTGCTTGCATCATAGCTCTCCCTTATGATTGGGCAGTTTTTTGGTCTTGGTTGTGATGGCAGTCAATAACATAATCATCCTGAAGTACAGCCCTGCACATTGCATTACCTCCTGTGAAGGGGTCAATTTAATCCATCAGAACTGGGGAATGACCAGAGAAAGCGTGCTAAATCAAATTAGGTCAAGTCCATTGAGAGAGAGTCATGCAGCACCCTGCAAAGTAACCAATCATTTCCACAATTGTCTTTTTGAGAAGAGAAGAAAAATTAGACTCTAGTAAAGTGGCACTGGTTGGATAAAAGGGAAAAGGAGCTTTGCATTTCCTTGGGACTAACTACCTAAATGGGTTTCTTAGAAGATGTGGAAAACACATACCAGTGCAAAATTTATGCTGTACCCCTCCTCATTGTTTTTCCCGTTGAACTCTTTAGCTATATTGGGCTACTTGTTCTTTCCCAGTCATACTCTGAGAATTATTATTTCTATGTTTTTAGACCTTTACAGCTGCCTCTCCTAGGAAAACATCCATTAACATTCTACTTCTCTGAATCCATCCCTAAAGTATAGCTTCCTACATAAAAGTTACACTGTTTTCCCATAAAGCGATCTCTTTCTGTTTCTAATTTTTCTTTATTTTAAAATTTTTATCCTTGTGTAGGGATCATGCAAATCTCTGTATCATTCCAATTTTAGTATATGTGCTGCTGAAATGAGCACCTCTTTGTATTTTGATAAGCCCTAAGAGTTTTCTTTAATCTTTTTATTCTCTACTTTATGTTGAGCTCATTTTTTTCATTTATCACGCACTCTTAAAATCCCCTGTCTGTGCCTAGCACAGTGCCTTGTGTCTAACAGGTGCGCAATAAGTCATTGTTGACTGAATGTTGCAGATATGCATGGTTCTAGCAGCCGTGGAAAACACCAAGACAGACAGTTGGTATGAAGACATGGAGGGCTGGGATTAAGGGTGCACAGAGAAATGAGGAATGTCAGACTGAGGCCGCATTTCCACAACTAAGGCCTGGGAGAAAAGGTACTGAGGTTGCATTGGAAATTTCAGGGCTTGGGCGTATTCTCATGCTTCGTTGGGGGGAGAAAAAGATGGGAGAGAAACCAATGCAGTGAGATCCCAATGTCCTATTCTATTCTATTCTGTTCTGGAACTGAGTTTTTCTGGGAAGACAAAGAATGTTGCCCTGAGTCTCAAGGAGAGCAAACAAGCCCAGCAGGATGGGGAGTTTTACATTTCTTACGTTGAACACAATGACAAAAACGACCTAAGCTTTTCCTATAAAGAGCATTTAAGTAATTTTGGCAACCCCAGGGAGTCACTGGTATTTGGAGAGGGGGTTCAGATAAAAATAATGTCAGCCACAAGCACTCAGCTCTCCCAGTGGTCTCAAGGTCTGTGTAACATTTGCTATTGCTGATGGAAGTTTGATCTGCAAAGTCCACTTTCAGCTGTGATTCCGACCTTGGACTCTGGGGTCTAGAGTTGTTTTTTACATCTGAGGAATCCTAAAGGCACTTATGGGCTTAACCATGCCAGGCTGCTGAGGCTGACAAAAAGTCAGGTGTTTTTATATTAGACTCCAATTGGATCTTCTTCATGTAGGAGCACTCTTAGCTAATCTGAGGTTGATTGCTAAAATGTGAACAATTTTTAAAATTCAGTTTCTTTGGTAGATGAACTCTTTCAAACATGAGTTTTCCACATGATTGCAACGAGACTTCAGAGTACTTTTTCCCTTTTGTTCTGTGAGGAGATGCGGACTATTTTAATTCCCCGGTTCTGAAATATTCTGTATTCCTGTGTGTTGCTACTATTCAGATAGGTCTTTCTCTTTTATTTCTTTCTCTCACTTCACTTATCTTCTGCATGTTTAAGTAGCTAATTAGCATCAAATTACATTTTTTTAGGTGCAAGTTTGCCAACAAATTTAAGCTTTTATAATCTGCCAAAACCATTCTTCTAAAGAAACTGTTTCCTACTTTCTTTGGAAAATTTTAAAAGCTTCTGAATATAACACAATGTACAAAATAGAAAAAAATTTTGTAGTGTGATATTTTCATATATAAGTAGGCTATACTGCTGCATTTATTGTTTCTTGTTGACATTCTAATTTAAATGATGAGGTAGCAAAGAACAATTCCAAGGAAAAATTGTCATACATAATCTCACAATACTAGCATAAAATATTTTCATTTTGTGCCTTATCCTATAGACCTTGTTTACATACCTTATAAGGTTTTTGTTTTGTTTTTTTTGGTATTGCTGAAATAATTGTGTGCTTGAAGTGTTGTTTTTGATATTCTTTTTTGTTTGTTTTGAGTTGGAGTCTCAATATATCTCCCAGGCTAGAGTGCAGTGGCATGCTTATGGCCACCGCAGCTTTGACCTGCTGGGCTCAGGTGATCCTTCTGCCTCAGCCTTCCAAGTAACTGGAACCACAGGCATGTGCCACCATGCCTGGCTGATTTTTTGATTTATTGTAGAGGCGAAGTCTCACCATGTGCTCAGGCTGGTCTCAAACCCCCGAGCTCAGATAATCCTCTCACCTCCGCCTCCCAAAGTGCTGGGATTACCAGTTTGAGCTATTGAGCCTGGCTTGTTTTTGTTATTCTTTAACTAAAGACCACATTATCAAAATAGTAGTTTACCCAAAACAGTAGGACAAGTAGTCAAGAGTTTAACTATATAAATTGATATGCTGAGAATTGAAAAGGTTTGGAATACATAGACAATTTTATTTATTTATTTTTTGAGTCAGAGTCTTAACTCTGTCACCCAGGCTGGAGTGCAGTGGCACACTCACAGCCACCCCAGCATCGACCTGCTGGGCTCAGGCAATCTTTCTGCCTCAGCCTTCCAAGTTGCTAGAACTACAGGTACGTGCTACCATGCCCGGCTAATTGTTTTGATATATTGTAGAGACAAAGTCTCACCAAGTTGCCCAGGCTGGTCTCGAACACCTGAGTTCGGGCAACCCTCTTGCTTTGGTCTCCCAAAGTGCTGAGATTACAGGCTTGAGCCACCGTACCTCACCTATTTTTGTTTCTTAAATAACATTTGGTGTACATATGACAATATTAATGGACTACATATCAATTTAAAGCATAAGAGTAAAATGTATGCCTGGAACGTACCACCCAACTTAGGATCTTGAACAAATTTCCATCACTTGCATGTAGTTATGTCTGCTCTCATGACACCCTACTACTTAGCCACTAAAGAAAACCACTCTCCTGAATTTTGTGGTAATTATTTCCTTGCTTTTACTCTTGTGTCAGAAGTCAAGGTACTGAGTAATGCAGCTTCAGACATATAATTTAAATGCATAAAGCTAAACCCATAGAGAACCCAACAGCCTATAAAGCTTTCAAAATGCTAAAAAAGAAAAATCAAAGAGAACAGACTAATATAAACAAAAAATAAAATACAAAGGAAATAAGAAGTATTTGAAATATAAAATGAGATGAGTGATAAAACTAAACTTATTTGTTTTAACAACAGAAGGAAGCAAACTCATCTATTTTTTTAAAAAAGTCCCCAGAATGAACTTACACCTCCAGCAATATTTGTCTTCTAGAGGAGGAATAGCTAAAACTATCTTTGGGTAGATACCTAGTAGTGGGATTGCTGGATCAGATGGTACATCTACTTTTAGTTTTTAAGCAATCACTTCATCTAGTCTTAAAGACTGAAAACACAAATATGTGACATTAGAAATGAGAGAAGAAATAGTACAGTTATAAAAGGAAAAAATAATTACAAGAAGCATTATGCTATTTAGTTTATAACAAAATGAGAAAGAAGATTTTTGAGGAAGTAGAAATAAGTAAAATTGACTAAAGAATAAATTCAAAAAATTCAAAATCAAATGTATCAGGGGTTTCCAAGACTACCCTCAGGTAAATGATTTGCGGGAAGGAATCACAGAACAGCTGTTTGTTTCAATGAACAGGTACTGACTAAAATCAGCAAAGGAAAAAGGCACAGAGATGGCAGGAGAAACCATTTGTAAGTTTGTCCTCTCCCAGTAGAGTCACACAGATAGTAAAAATGTCTTGTTCACATGAGCACTGGTGTCCAGGGTTTTTACTGAGATTCAGTCACGTAAGCACTGAATGCCCATGTGGCTGACTTTAGTTATTCAATTTCTAGCCCTGTCAGAGGTCAAACAGATACAGCATGACCCAGGTCTGAGGTGAACACAAACTGACATTCACCATATATCATATTATTAGCAGAAACTTGGCATGAGCCAAAACCTTGGGTATATCAAGACACTCTTTGGAAATAGGATAGCTCAAGGGTTTATAAGTTATCTACCAGTAGTTGGTCAAGGGCTAGTCCTGAAGACCTCTGGAATGTGCAAGGTTTGGACAACCTAAACATGCAGAATTAACTGCTTACTGCATACAACATAAACCAATTGTTGTGAAAGACATTTCGAAAGCTGTCATGATCTGTAGTTCTAGGCTTCTATATAGTTTCTTTTCTTTTCCTTTTTTTTTTTTTGAGTTGGAGTCTCTGTCGCCTAGACTGGAGTGCAGTGGCCACTCCTGGCCACCCCAGCCTCGACCTGCTGGGCTCCGACGATCCTCCCGCCTTAGCCTTCCAAGTAGCTGGAACTATAGGCGTGCGCTACCACGCCCGGCTAATTTTTGATTTATTGTAGAGATGAGGTCTCGCCAAGTTACCCAGGTGGGTCTTGAATCCACGGGCTCAGTCAATCTACTCACCTCAGCCTCCCAAAGGCGCGGGATTACAGGCTGAGCCACTGATCCCGGCTATATAGTTTCATAATTAAATTACTTCAGACTTTGGAAGAACAGATAATTGCAGTATGAGTCAAATTATTTTCTTAATCTATAGAAAGAGGGAAATTCTTCTTATGAATATTTGTATAATTTCAGCATAAAGCCATAATATTAAAAATAATGATGCCAACTCTCAACAAACAAAATGTAGAATCAAGCAGTAGATTAAAAGAATAATACACAATACAATCACATTGAGTATACTCCAGGAGTGCAAGTATGGTTCAATACTTAGAAATAACTCATTATATTTCACTATACTAATAGTTCAGTGGGAAAACACCTATATTATTATCTCAATAAAGAGCAAAACAATATTTGATAAAGTTTATAATCCATTTCTAATTTTAAAATAAAGTAAAATGAAAAAGTATTTTCTTTTTTTTCTTTTTTTGAGTTGGAGTCTCACTCTGTCGCCCAGACTGTAGTGCAGTGGCATGCTCCTGGTCACTGCAGCCTCGACCTGCTGGGCTCTGGTGATCCTTCCGCCTCAGCCTTCCAAGTAGCCAGAACTACAGGTGCACGCTACTACTCCTGGCTAATTTTTGATTTATGTAGAGATGAGGTTTCGCCATAGCTGCCTGGGTGGGTCTCGAACCCGCATGCTCAGGCAATCCACTCGCCTCGGTCTCCCAAAGTACTGGGATTACAGGCTGAGCCACCGAGCCCGGCTGAAAAGTATCTTCTTAACTCAACTAAAAGTATACATCCTAAGTTAATGAGATGAGGCTAACTACTACCTGACTTTTATTTTAACTACTATTTCATTTATTCTGGAAATACTGGTCAGTATAATCAGATGAAAGAAATACATGAAGTCTAAATATTTTATTTTATTTATTTATTTTGAGTTGGAGTCTCACTCTGTTGCTCAGGTTGGAGTGCAGTGGCATGCTCATGGCCACCACAACCTCGACCTGGTGTGCTCAGGCGTTACTTCTGCCTCAACTCAGGTTTTTGAAAAATTTATTGTAGAGAAGAGTTCTTACCAAGTTGGTCAGGCTGGCCTCGAACCCTTGAGCTCACGCAATCCTCTCACTTGGCCTCCCAAAGTGCTGGGATTACAGGCTTGAGCCACTGTGCCTGATGAAGTCTAAATATTTTAAAAGAATTTTAAAATTATTATTTGTAGATAATATGACTATATAAAAGAAAAAGTCAAAGGAACCAACTAGAATATTATTATAAACTGTAAAGGAGCTCAATAATGTGACTGATTAAAAAATGATTGCAAATAAATTAACAGTTTTCTTACATAGTAACAATAACTAGTTAGAAAAAATGGCTCCTTTTACAATAGCTACTAAGTCATAAAATGTCTGTGAATAAACTTAAGTAAGGAGTCCAGTTTATATGAATTCCACAATAAGACTCCTTTCAGGTTTATAAACAGAGATTTGAATAAATGGAGAGACGTATCTGTAAAGAAAAACCCAACATTTTAATGATGTGTATTCTTTATAAATTAATCTAATAAATCTTGATCAATGTTATGCAATCCTAGTGTAAACTCTAAAAGCATTGCTTTTGCTACTCTAAGAAATGGTTTTAATTTGTCTTTATGAATAAATAATAGCAGTCATTAAAATTAAAATAAAAACAAATCAGAATGGTATTGCTTGACAAGAAATTGAGTCTTCCAAACTTCCATAATGCTATAGTACTTAAGGAAGAGGCACTGGTGAAGTCCAGAGAGATATAAGAGACATTGTCTGCAAAAGATAGAGCAAGAAGGTATTTTCCCATTAACTCACTTTCTCTCTCATGCCTACTTTGAATTTGAACTATTTGCAAATGGCAAGAGCCAATCCCAGGCTCTCCATGCTGCTTTAAGTGTAACCAGTTGTTGGCTTACTGCTCTGGCACTCTCTTCTTGCATTCTAGGAATTGTGTCACAAGCTTAGGTTGAGCAATGAATAGAGCCAGAGACCATTTGTAATGACATTCTTTTAGTTGCACAGATTATGAGATTCATCCCAAGCAACTGGTGGAATCACAGGGTCAGAGACTGAATTTGTGTGTTAGTCACTTCTGAGGACCCTTGTTTCAGTATTCTTTTTTTTAAACATATTTTTATTATAAAATTGTGGGATACAGTTAAGGGTTAGGTGTACAAATGTGCATTGTTCAGGCACCCTTGTTAATAAGGGTGTCTCCAGACAGATATTGACTACCGTTAATCCCACCTCCCTTCCCTTCCCTACCCCCCCATAGTTCCCCACCACTGTCAGTCCTTTTCTTATAGTATTGTGATAGATGTTCAAGGTCCACTATATGAGTGAGAACATGTGATACTCAGATCTTTGTTTCTGTGAGAGATCACTCAGTATTATAGACTCTAGTTCCATTCAGGTTGCTGCGAAATTCATGATTTTGTCCTTTTTTATGGCTACATAGTATTCCATGGTGTATATGTACCACATTTTTTAATCCAGTCCTCTTTTGATGGACAGCATGGTTGGTTCCAGGTTCTTGCTGTTGTGAACAATGCTGTGATAAACATTCGTGTGCAGGTATCTTTTTGATAGAGTGATTTGAGTTCTTCACGGTATATTCCCAGCAGGGGGATTGCAGGGTCATATGGAAGGTCAATATTTAGAGCTTTTAGGAATTGCCACACTTCTATCCACAGAGGTTGCACTAGTTTGCACTCCCACCAACAGTGTAGTAGTATTCTAATCATGGTGCAAAAGTGAGGAGCCATGGCTGTTCTGAAAACCAGGAGCAATCTTTGAGGACAAGTATGAACTTCCTGTGCAACAAATTTTTTTCCTTAATTTTAAAATCATAAATCTACTTTTGTTTAACCGATGGATGGCTAAAATAGTTACTTTCATTTTTAGAAAATCTGTTAAGTGGCTGTCTTAGTCCATTTGACTCTCATCACAAAATACTATAAACTGGATAGATTATAAGCAACATAAATTTATTTCTCACAATTCTTCAGGCTGGGAAGTCCAAAATCAAAGCACTGGAAAATTTGGTGTTTGGTGAGAGTCCACTTTCTGTTTCATAGATGATGCCTTCTTGCTGTAACCTGGCATGGCAGGAGGGACAAACAGGTGGGGTCCATGGAACCTGTTTTACGTGACCACTAATCCCATTCAAGAAGGGTAAACCTTCATGACCTAATCACTTCCCAAGAGGCTCACCTCCACCTCCTAATTCCATTCTTTGGTGATGATTTCATTACAAGAATTTTGGGAGGACACAAACATTCAGAACATAGCTGTGGAAAAGCAAATCTAGATCTTGGACTTTGAATTGATGCTATAATGGAATGAGACCCTTGGGAACCTTGGAAGGAAGTGAATGTATTTTGTATTGGGAAGGAACATAAATCACTGGGGCCAGAGGGTGAACTATGCTGGACAGAATTTTACTATGGTTTCCGAAAATCCCATCCCCTGGTCTACACACATTGTCTAGTTCCCTCCCTTTGACTGTTATTAGGTTACTAACGAGTTGATTTTGAATAAAAACATTATTCTAGGTGACCTTCTCTAATTAGGTGAGTTCTTAAATGAGGTAGTACTGGGCACTTTCTGAATTCAGAGAGAATCAAAGCTGTAGAGACATTTTCATGCTGGCCTTGAGAAAATAAGTTGGCATGAGTCCTAAAATCACAAGGAATTGAATTCTTCCAACAATCAAAATGAACTGGGAAAAGGACCTGGAGCTCCAGGTCAGAACACAGCCCAACTGATACCTTGATTACAGTCTTATGAGACCTGTACTGAGAAACTGGTTGAGCTCTACCTGGACCTCTGACCTACAGAGATAATAAATGAGAGTTATTTTAAACTGCTGTTGGTGGTAATTTGCTATGCAGCCATAGAAAATGAACACACAGCTTTCTAGTGGAAGAATAATAACAAATGGTAGAGTCTTTGTTTTGCTTTGTTTTGTTTGGTTTCTTTTTAAAGAGTAAATATAGTTTTAGTTTTTTGTGTCCGTAGTTATATTTTATTTCTACTTTCCTTCTTCCTTCTCTCTACCATCCTTTCTCCCTTTCTGCTTCTCTCATTCCCTGTACACATTTTCCTTTGAAGCTTCTGTTTGTGAAAGTTGTCATTGTCAAAACGGAGTCACTAATGTTAAGAAAACCCTGGTACATAGAGCCAGGGAAGGCCATGAAGAGAGGGTTCTTACACTTGTGGGTCCAAAAAGACTCTACAAAAACCACAGCCTTGCACAAAAGTTGCAGCCTTACACACAAAAAATACTCTTACATGGACACTGTTCAGCAGCAGTCTGTCCAGCCTCAGATTGTTATCACCAATGTTATTGATCTTTGTAGCCAAGGGATAATTATTTTAAAATAATGTGGTCATCCTTAACTTTCTTTTCTTTAAAAATATCTTTGTCTGCCTTTACCTCTTTGAATACACACATGGTTTACTATGGCACACATATCCCCATTGCAACTTTCTATTTCCAATAAATATCTTTTCCTTTAGAGAGCCTCTCTGGTTTTTTTTTTTTTTTAGGTTGACATTCTTATTCACTGTGTCTCTGTTGGGATAGATTGCTATACCATAGCCACATACACGCAGAGTTAATGCATCAGTGCAGTTGAAATTAGGTGTCTGGTGAGAGGGCACTGGCCTAGGAGTCATAGAGAGCTCCATCCTTAGTTAGCCCAATGGACTTGAGCAACAAATAACTCATTTGCAAAGGAGGGGTTATACTAGAAGATGTCTGAAGGTCCTATTTACACAGATGCTCTATGATTCTATGAGCTGCCCTCATCTGTGCACAAAGTGGGAGAAAATTGTGTCACTGTCTCTGGGGTGCTATGGAGGATGGCATACATGGCTGCAGTCAGTAATCTGCCTTGAAGTGCAGCTACCTCTCCTAGAGCAGGCTCATGATGTTCTTAAATCACCACAGCCTCATTTGAGAGAGTCATTTAGGCAGGAAGGACTGAGCTCTTATCTTTGGCAGCCTCTGATTTATCTTTCCTGTGACACTGGTTCATTTTCCTTACCAATAATATGGTAGAAATCTAAAAGAACGGATGCCAGAAAAATGAGAATCCATCTGAGACTGATTCTCCCTTGTGATTCTCTCCTTTCAGATTAGGATTAACCTCTACCAATTCCACCAATTTGTAGTCAACATTATTCTTATAAAAGATGAATAAACCAGGCCCTCAAGTAGCTTACATTTTAGTTGGGCAAGATTTGTGTCTGACCATGAACAACTGTAAAAAAATCAGACTTCAAAACCGTAAGAGAAATTTAAGTAATGTATTATAACTGTTCAGAAGAGGGATATTTTGTGTTGCAAATTCGCTTGGTTCTTCAACCTCTTACCAGTTATGGTTCTAAAAGAGTTGTTGGAGGAAGGGAGATGATTTTGGAGAGAGCCATGAAACAAAGTCACCATTCCCTAGCTATGGGAAGGTTGGGGTGGTGCTTCCCCCTTCAAACTGTGAGCATGCGTGTCCCAGCAGTTTGAGGGAATAGTGAATTGGTGTCTGACTCACCCTGAGAAGTCTACAGGGGCAAAAACCGAGGCAGAGTGGCTTCCTTGCAGCTGCGAAAAAGAAGAAATTGCAACAAGTGTGACCTATACGGCTGATCGATTGAGGCAAAGTTTTATCAGTGGGCCAGATGCAGTCACACAAGGGGAATCAGCATGATGTTTTCTTATATGTTGCTCAAGAGGGCTGTCTAGAAGGGGGTCTAGATCTCAGCAGAAAAAAATGGGAAGTGTTGAATGTTTAAGGCTAGAGAAATGTAGTTCTCAACTTTTTCTCTCAGGACCTCTTAACACACTTGAAAATAATTGTGAACTGGGCGCGGTGGCTCATGCCTGTAATCCCAGCATTTTGGGAGGCTAAGGTGAGGGAATTGCCTGAGCCCACAGGTTTGAGAACAGCCTGGGCAACTTGGCAAGACCTCTACAATAAATCAAAAAATTAGCCAGGTGTGGTAGCACATGCCTATAGTTCAGGCTACTTGGAAGGCTGAGGCAGAAGGATTGCCTGAGGCTAGCAGGTTGATACTGGGGTGGCCCTGAGTGTGCCATTGCACTCCAGTCTGGGCAACAGACTGACTCCAACAAAAAAACAACAACAAAAATAGTTGTGAACCCTAAAAAGGTTATAGCTATCAATTCTTACTGTATTAGAAATTAAACTAAAAAAATTACCATATTAATTTATTAATCCATTAAAAATAGCAGCAATAAATTAATTATATTTAACATAAATAAAAATTTTTAAATGAAAAATAACTAAATTCCCCAAACAAAAAAAATTTCAGAGAAAAGAGTGATGTTTTACATTTTGCAAATCTCTAATGTTTGACTTAGTAGAAAACTACTGGATTCTACTTCAACATTCAATCTGTTGTGATATGTTGTTTTAGTTGAAGTACAGGAAGAAAGCTCAACTCACACAGATATGCAGTTAGAAAAGGAAAGAGTATTTAAATGGCCTTTTCAGATAATTTTGAATACATTGTATAGCCTCTGGAAAACTTCCCTTTTACACTTGTGAGACAAAGAAAGTGAAAAAGTCAAATTACATCCCAGTATGTTTATGAAAATGGTTTGACCACTTCATTATTTCGAGGAAGGAAAATGACAGGGTGTTTTAGAGGTCAATAATAATGACACCTAATCTACTCTTGGGAAGAGACTCTTGATTGGAGACAAGGTTGAAAAGAGAGGATTAGGGTCATATTGTAGAAGTCTGAGCCACTTGTGCTCAATTTGCTAGGTGGTGTGGACTGACCAGAGCCATCTAAGTGGAGCTGCTTTAGGTAAAGTGGCTTTTCTCCCTTCTTTGGAGAGTAGAGGCCGTTCATCACCAAGAGGCATGTTTAACAAAGCTTTTATATTTTTCTCCAGGAATATTTCTGAGCCTTTCATTCATCCATAACATTTCTATTTCTACCCTCCCTTCAGCAGTTGCGGTTTACTCTAATTCTGCCCAAACCTTGCGCCTGGAGGATATGCAAGACGCTGTCGGAAGGTGAGGCCACTCTGTGTTGAGTTAAACCCTGAAGAAGATAGCTTCTAAACACACTCCCAGAGTGCTTCCTTTTCCTTTTCATACAGAGTCTGTCAGCTTACCCTCTCTTGGGATTCCACACCTCCTTAGTGATCTTTTGTTGACCTGCACTA
Organism: Carlito syrichta; assembly: GCF_000164805.1. Lineage (NCBI taxonomy): Eukaryota > Metazoa > Chordata > Mammalia > Primates > Tarsiidae > Carlito > Carlito syrichta. The sequence continues at coordinate 481,423 of NW_007087069.1, read as the reverse complement.
ATCTCTCAAACCCTGGGAGACTGGAGGCCTTATTAGAATTGCTACAGGGGTATTCCATCAGAGACAATCAACAGGTTAAAAGACAAGCAAATTAGAGATTTTTTAGGGAGCCAGATCCTAGTGTGTGATTTGCTTCTCCCAGCAACGCCCTTGAGGAGAGATACATGGTAATTCCTGGATGTGGCCAGCAAGAGTTAGGAATAAACCCTCCCGGTTTATTTGCAGGAAGGGCTCAGGTGGAAAGTGCTGCACCTGAAAACGACCTGTGCTCCTTATGCAAAAAAGCTTCAGTATCAAGCCAGTTCATTAGTAAGAGAATAGGCAGGCAGGAGGGTTTACTCATGTTTGTTACTTTATACCCGTCACTCTATGTAAAGAATCTCATTTAGTCCTAAGAAAATTCTGGGAGCTAGATTTTCTTATCCTCATAATGTAGACAAGGAAAATAAAGGACTGAGAGATTCTTGTAAATGACTTCTCCAAGCCACGGCACTAGTAAATGATAGCGCTGCAGATTAGACACAAGTCACTTTGGTGCCAAAGGCCATTCTTCCCATCATGTGACATTGTCTTTGCTTTGTAGACGCTAACACACTGCCCAGATGCACAATATTCTCCACTCTTTGTTGTCAATCAGTTTAATGAGCTTATTAACAAGGAACTCCCTAAAGAAGATCAGTTTATTATTCTGCTTTTGAGGATATTGTTTTCTATGTTTGTTTTTAAATTTGGAAGGTAGTAAGGGAAGAAAAGCTGGGGTTGGTTATTATTATAAAAGGATTGAGAAAATTGTATTTTCCTTTCAGGAAAAATAGATATCTGTGTGTGGAAAAATATTGTTTTTCTCTTTCTTTCCTTCTCTCCTTCCCTCTCCTCCTCCCTCCTTTTGTTCCTCCCTTTTGTCCTTTCTCCTTCCATCCCTTTTTCTCTCTGTCTTTCAGATTTCTTTAGAAAGTTTTTTGTATTAAAAGTTTATAAAAATACAGAAAGTACAGATAATAATATAATGAATATGCACGTAACCACAAATTCTCATTTCAAGATTAAAAACAAATTATCCCTAAAAATACTTTTCCCACTTGTCTCCCCAAAGAGAGGAATCATTTCCTGACTGTAGCTTTGAATTAAGATCTGATTTTAGCTCCTGCACTGGCAGACATTTAGTTTCTAATAAGATAAGCTCTTCCTGGTGTTTCAATTTCTTTTCTTTCTACCCACTTACTTCCCCTTTATTCTGAAACATAGGAAACGTCCTTGGTAGCCATCTTCATAGGAATGTTTCAAGAATGAATGAGCCGAAAGAGATGCCATCTTGAGCTGCTTTAGAGAAAAAAATTAACCCACAGCCTATTTCTCTTGCTTCAATGTATTTTTAGAATAAGAGGCAGTCTTATCATTCTCTTAGTCATACATGTACTCAACAGACACCACTCTAGGATTTATTGAGGGATAGAAACTGGGGCATAGTTGCTAATTGAATAATGATAATAAGAAAAGATTCAGAGCCATCCTTAAACATGAGAAAATATGAAGAATAATTAACTGATAATGAAAATAATGAAAATGATAAACCAGAACTTGTTCTTCACATTATCAATCAGCAAGCAAATACAAAGGAAAATAATGTTATTTTCTACATCACCATGCCTTTGCTCATTTATTTTTGGGCTTCTCAGCAAAATTTAATTATTTTATATGAGGCTACAAAAGTAGTAAGAGGGAAGGTGTCCCAGTTCTGCTTTTATTAGCTGTATGACCTTGGGCAGGTTACATCCCCTTGTACTCCACACTTTCCTTGTGTAGCACGGGGATAATGAAGGTATCCAAAAAAACAAACAAAAAACCCCCACAAAAAAACAAAAAAAACCCCCAAAAAATGGGCTTGGTGATTCAGCCTATAATCCTGCGCTTTGGGAGGCTGAGGTGAGTGAATTGCCTGAGCCGCGGGTTCGAGACCCGCCTGGGCAACTTGGCGAGACCTCATCTCTACAATATATCAAAAACTAATCCAGCTACTTGGAAGGCTGAGGCAGAAGGATCGCCGGAGCCCAGCAGGTCGAGGCTGCAGTGTCTGGGAGCGGGCCACTGCACTCCAGTCTGAGTGACAGAGTGAGACTCCAACTCAAAACAAACAAACAAACAAACAAAAAATGAAGGTACCCCCACCCCCACCCCTCACCAGGTGTTGTGAGAGTTAAATGAAATACCTCTTGCACAGAGCTCAGAATAGTGCCTGGCTTATGGCTCAATGTTCAATGAACAGTGCTCCATGAATGGATTCTGTAGCTTCTGATGCTGATCTCCTCAGTTTTAGCAGTTGTTTGGGACGCTTCCACCATCCTGCACTATAGTCAGGAAGGCCCCAACTACAGATCACCAAGTGGCACTGGGATTCCAGAACAGTTTTGTTCATAGCACATGTGGCAGGCATAATCAGCTTGCAGCTGTCAGCTTCCTCAGGCTCTGCAGACCTGCCTTGCCTGAGATTACTCTTCTCAGAGCGGCCTGCATCCGGTGGCTGAATGCCCTGGGAGTGTAAAGGCCTAGCCAAATTGACCCAATATAGGACTATTCATATGGGCACCACTGACTCTAGAACTCCCCACAGGTTAGTTGAAGTCTTATTGGATTTGCACTAAGTACTTTCTTTCTTTCTTTTTTTTTTAAGATTAGAAAATATAGTTTATTTAGAAAGTAAAGTAGAGGGAGAGGGAAAGAGGTGATTCACCTCCTCAAGGTAGGGGAGGCGGCCAAAGCTTAAGAAAACATGGCCTGGCCATAGCTCAAAGAGCACATGACCACACCATAGCTTAGCAAGGCACTAGCCACAGTGGCCTGGCAATGGTGGTGATGGTCTGGCAATGGCCAATAAGTGCATTCTTAGAGGCAAAAGCCAAGTGGAGGCCTTTGAAATTACTTTCCCTGCTAAGAAAGTAAATAAAAAACAATATTGCCTCGTAGGGAGGTGTGGGGATGAATGATACTGGTATCAACCTCAGGAATGTGAAGGATGCAGGGGTCCCCATCATATCTCCGTTCAATTCATCAGTCTGGCCCTGTAGAAACTGGATGGATGTGCAAGCTTGACCAAGTCACAGCTCCAATGCACACTGCCATTCTTAATGTGGTATCATTGCTGGAGCAGGTTAACACAGCCTTAGGTACTTTGTGGTTATTGGTATGGTCAATGCATTTGTTTCGGTCTCGGTTATAAAGGAGGATCAAAAGCAGTCTCAAATATAACAGAATGGACAACCAATAACTGTAAAGTGGCCAGAACCACTCTGCGGTTGGTGATTTCTTAGAAGAAAGTTATTAAAATCAGTTTTTGTCCAATTAAAGCTGTAATTATGGCTTGTGGAACAGGGGGCTGGCCAGTTAGCGTCTGATGGTGGATGAGTTGTAATTGTTTTAATATTGTTTATCTTGAGGCCAGTGATAGTTTAGTTGCTAGAGAAAGAAAAAAAAGTTGTGGGCAGTAGAATATAGTTTATTCTTTACATGTAGGAGTGTGTGACTTAATCCTTGTCTAGAATGGCCTTAGGTCCTGTTTACACTATTTTGTCTATTTTGTCAGTCTTATGATCTCTGTTTTAACATTAATGTTGGCCAGTTGTCATGTCTAAATTGTAAAAGAGGAGGGGTATGATTGGGCATGTCTGCCCTTCGGTACTGTCATGGCTGGGAACTCAGTTTCTAAGGTTTCTTTGGATTCTTCTTGGTCAAGTGTTCATTTAATTGGTTGGGGGGCTTAGGATTTTATGTTTAGTTCTCATGATATAACCAGTTGAAGGAAAGGGGGAAATTGAATCATGGTTTGCAAAGGGTATGTGGGTGTAAGCCAAAAAATAGACAACAGTGGTACTACAGCATCACTCAAACATATCTTGAGAGACAGTGGTGAGGGAAATTCTTCCAAGGGGCAAAGCTTCAAGTAGTGCACCTTGTCATCCTCTTTTTGTGAAAAGAGAAGTGACTCAAGGCTAGGATATATATGGACTCATGAGCAGTGAAAAATGTCCTGATCAGCTATTTGGGGCCTGAAAAGAGAAAGATTAGAAGATCCAGGATAAGAAGATCTGTGGTAGAGGCATATGGATGGGTAATAGTAGGGGGTATTTCACATGTTAATACCCACCAGAAAGCACCCTTCATGGAAAAGGTGTTAAACTACCAAGTAGACAAAATTACTCTGTCAGTTGACATTGGCCACTCCAGTGCAGTCATAGCAGGCACATAAATGATGTGGCTATCATGACAGACATGGGAGCTATGCATGGACCCACGAGAATGCATTCCTATTTAAAGCAAGGCTGATTTAGGCTACTGCTGGATGTTCAACTTATTGACAACAAAAAACCAAGGCTGAGCTCATGGCACAAGCTTTCCAGGAAATCAACTGGTTACTGGTAGCAAGTTGACTACATTGAACACTTTTCTTTCTGGAAGGCTCAGTTATTCATTCTCACAGTAATGGACATATAGTCTCTATAGAGGTTTTCCTTTTCTTCCTGCAGGGCCTCAGTCAGCTTGACTGTCCAAGGGCTTATAGAGTGTTGTTCGATTCATAAGCATGGGATCATGTATAGTGTTGTGTCAGACCACTTTGTAGCAAAGATGATGTGAAAGTGGCCCCATGACCATGTGATCCACTGCTATATCACATACAGCACCACCCAGATCTGCTGACCTGACGGAGCATTAGAATAGCCTTTTAAATGTACTACTGAAGTGGCATTTCAGAGGCAATGTGCTGCAAGCATGAGGTGCTATTTGCCAAGACACAGCATATGCACTGAATCTTTATATGGTGCTACTTCTCCAAATCTGATGAGTATATGGGTCTGGGAACCAAGGGATGGAAGCAGGCTCTATTTGCCGTCATCTCCAGAAGTCCACTGAATGGCTTTGTGCTTTCCATGCCTGAAACTCTGGATTTTACAGATGAGAGGTCCTTGTGTCGAGGACAGGCAAGAAGAGATGCTATTTACTTAGCAAGGGTTATTTGCCCTATCATTAGGAGGAGATAGGCCTGTTGTTGCACTATAGGAACAAGGAGGGATATGTATTGAACTCAGTCAATTAACTTGGGTGCATCTTGGTACTCCTTCATAACTGTGATTGTTAATGAACAGAGACAGATACCTCAGCTTGAGAAGGATATATATCAAAGATGAGTTCCTGCCCACTGAAACCTGCAGAGATAGGAATTGATGGTGAGGGTAACCTAGAATGGACAGTGGATGAGGGAGATGCTGAGTATCAATTGCGGCCCTGAGATGAACCACAGTGGAGGGTGAGTAGTTCTCCCCACTAAATAGCCTCCTTCTTCTTAGTTTCTCCTGAAGACAAAAGGCCCACTGAAAACTGGAAAAAGATGTCTTCTGAATATACATGGAAATGTGAATCCATATAGTACCAAGCGTAGATGGGTTGACTCTGACAGACACAGAGATGTGCTACATGTATCCCCCTTCAAGGGAGGACAACAGTTGGCGGAATGGAAGGGAGGTGACCAGAAGACAACTTCCAGTTTTCTATTCACTGTAGAATCTGCCTCAACATTCTTGCTCCAGTCTCTCCACCAAGAGGATTTCTTTGATGGATAGCAAAGTTTGATTTCTCTCTCAGCACAGTCCTGCTTCCTTCTCATTCTTCTTACAGTGCTGATCCCTTATAAACATCTTACACCTAAATTCTATCTCAGCACCTGCTTCTGAATTACTCAACCTGTAGCAGCACATGTTTCAATTTGGAGCCATTACACTGGCTAATTCCATGCTCTACCCACCCTCCATTTTTGTTCTGTTCCTTTTAGTTTTATTGTGTATTACTATATTTCTTACTCATAATCATTGGCTAATTTTTTCCTCCTGTTCCTTTTAGTGTCCTTTGTAAGGATCTTACTCAAAGATTCATATGTATATTATTAGTTATGCAATAGAAACAAAAAAAAGGGGGGGGAGGAAGATTAGAAAGACTCTAGTGCAACCTACAGAATCAATAAAAAAAAGGGTACTACTAACCTGGATTCAGGGAGGGAATGATCTTAGGGGAGTTTCAGGGTTTTTAGGAACAAGAGTTCATAAACTATTTTAAACCCCAAGGGGCTGCCATTAGTACAACTTCCAGCATTATGATTCTCCACTCCAAGTTTTAAATTCACAAGAAAGGAAATAAGATTAGCCAGCCTATGTGTGCTGCAGATTAGGGAGCACAGCAGAAGCTGTTCAAGGCTCTCATGACTGTGAAAGGGCTACCCCCATAGAAGTGAAAATCACTAGAGGCTAGGCAGCCATTCCAAGAGGCATTTATTGCTTTTGTTACTAAGTCAATGAATGGGAAGGTGAGTTTCAGTGGTGTATTTGGTTGTCAGAGGCTTTGTGCACAGAGTTGGAAAAACAGGAAGCCTATGCCTGTGATTTGGCTTTTTCTCTATCACATCTCTGCCATCACTCTCTTCTTTTCTTGGTTTTGAGGCAATGAACCACAATACTCTGGTTTTTTTGATGTCTGGAGACAGTGTCTTCCCCAGTGAGCTGAGTGCCACACATTGAAGGACTGGGTTTCTCTTCTATTGCTGGGTGACCAGGCTGTCACAGGTCAGTAAAAGGATGGTAGCCATAGCCATGGTCATCTTCTTAGCTCTCACTGCAGGTGATTCTGAGGATTGGGGACCCTTCCATATTCAGGTGACTTTGACGGAGGGAAACATTGTTTCTGGAAAGATCTCTTGTTTTAAGGATAACTGCATTTCTGAAGGGAACCTATGAGCTTTATAGTGTTATGAAACCAAAGCCAGCCAATAAAGACGTGATTGTATGCTTCCCACTAGTGTCTAGAAAAGATAGAATCATAATAGCCCATGTGTAGGAATTTGTTCTGCTGCGCCATCTACTAGCACCAATTATTCCCTCTCCTCATTTTTCTCTATGTTTAAATGTCCTATTGTGCCTTTGTACTGTGTGTTAAAACTGTGAACTGACCTCAGGTCCTTCTGGAAGCACACAGTTTATAAATCTTTAAATAAATAAAGATAAACCATCTTCTCTCCTCTTCCTAAATAGAAAATAGCCACGATGGTTTATTTTAAGAGATAAGGAAACAGAAAGATTTTGAAAAAAGGGAAGTGAACAAATTGGTGATAACGACTTCTACAGAATGAGCTCATTGTTTACAGAGTCTAGAGGTGCTTGGCACTGAAAAAGAGAGATTCAAAACACCAGGGTTGTCTCTGGGACAAAGAGGAGCTGCCAGTTCCATTTGGCATAAAGGGGTTCCCATATCTGTGCTTCTCTTTTTTCTTTTTCAGGGAAATTGAGCAAAAGACCTGTCTGCATTTACCTCATTGTCTTTGACAGCTAAATCTCTAAAAAGGGGATTTTTTTGGGCTAATGTTGCTCTTTGGCAGCAATCACAGTTATATTGATATATCAATTTCCTCAATGAAAGAGTTTCTTTTTTAAGCATATAATTTTCAAAGAAAATGACAGCTTACATCTTCCTTCCTTGGGCTGTTAGGATGGATATTTGGATGGACAACTGGTGTTCAAGGAGCTGTCAGTTAAGGTTTTCTCCATGTATGGGCCAGGAGCTCCTATCCCAGAGTCTTCTGTTCTTGTCCATGGTCATAGGGTTCATCTGTATTCCTAAGTAACCATCTTGTAAATGACAAGGTGTGGGGCTGGGGAGGAAAATGTCAGTTCTTTGCATTTGTGAGGAGCCTAAGGGGGGAGTCAATGGAAACAAAGCAGATGGAAACAGGAGGGATGAGAGGTGTACAAGGACAGCAAAAGGAACGGAGGGCAACTGGGTGGAGTGCTGACCTTGTCCATTGCAGTCTACCTGTTTTCCTGTCAGACCCACCCCTCACATTTTTACTGGATTTTGTCACAAATTCTCTAAGATGGCATTTGAACACAATCTCTGTTGAAAATTTTACAGGTGAAGGATTAGTAGATGTATTCGTTTGCTAGGGCTTCCATAACATAATGCCACAGACTGAGTGGCTTATAAAACAGACATTTCCTCACAGTTTTGGAGTTTAGAAATCAACGATCAAGGTTACGGCAGGGTTGTTCTTCTGAAGTCTCTCTCCTTACCTTGCAGATGGCTGCCTTCTTGCTGTGTCTTCACGTGATCTTTCTTCTGTTCATTTGCATCCATCGTGTCTCTTTGTGCTTCCTAATCTCTCTTTCTTATAAGGATACCAGTCAGATTAATACCCACCTTAACAAACTAATATTTACCCAATCTCCTCTTTAAGGCCTATACCACAACGCAGTCAAATTCTGAGCTACTGGGTGTTAGGATTTCCACATATGAATTTGGGGGAGGAGAGCACAATTCAGCCTACAACCTTGGGACATGCTACTGTAGCTAATCACCTGTTGCAGCTGTCCACAGTTCTGTCACTGATATGAGTCATTTCCTTCATCTACCACTTCCTTCAACTACTACCTATTCCAGATACCCTCACTACAGCTATAACACTTGTGTTAGTCTAGACAGTTTGCCTGGCTGGAGATCTCGACCTTTCATCCCTGAGAACTCTGAGCCCCTGCTTACCATAGGCTTTTCAGTCTATGGTTGCTTTAATTGCCTGTTCACAGTTAAAATTGGGCGCAGGAATATCAGAATATGCCCTAGTGAATACCTGAGTTCCAAACATATTATTCTGCCCCTTTTTGTACCAGTAACCCTGCTACTGGTCAATTACTCCTGCTAATTTAATGTCTTTGCCTGCAGGTCTAACAACACAAACTAGACAGCAGCCATAACTTTAAGCATAATAAGACTCTTACTGTGTCCCATAGTAGAGGGACATGGCTCTCTGAACCTTCGGAACCTAGGTTTGCGGAGACAGGAAGTATAGAATCCTTCAGTGGAGCACTAGAAATGATGGTGTGTAGGGCCGTTTCACTTCTATCCTGTTGGTTGACAGACCTATGGAGTTTATATATAGAGAACATGGAACCATGTAAGGACCACTGTCTCAAGATATGTATCACATTCTAAAGGAGAGCATTCTAATGTTGCAGGATGTTACTGTCAGGCTAGTGACTCAGCTATACCTTTAAGTGACTGTCCCATCAGTCCATCGGGATGTCAGGTTCTGTGTGATAAAGCACTGTATATTGTAAGGAACACTGCATACCATAGTCCATGATCATTTTGGCATATGCCTTGCTGAAAACCAGGTCTTTTAGTCCAAAGTGATATTATGCAGCATCTTATTCTGGTAATCAGGCATTATGGTACCATAACTGCATTGACTGTTGCTACAGTTTGGATATACCACAGTGCTAGATCAACTTTGGTAAGAGGGAACACTTGGTATTGGACCCATGCCTGGCCTCCTTCTGTAACACTGAAGCTGTACTCTGCATTTACCCATTTTGCAAGTATTGGGCTAACCAAAGACTGAGTCTCACTGATATTTACTGGATGAGTCATCCCATCCACCTGGATGTTTAGTGCCCTTCCTGCAGCAGATACACTCTGGTGGGCATTCATGTGCAGCAGAGAGCTTCAACACTTTGTGCCTCCTCCTGTAATCCATGCACTTGTCCTCTGTTCAGATGCCCTTGCATCTGATCTTGCAGTTTTGCTCATTACAGACCTCTGAATTAAGCATGCTAGTGGGTAGAAATCTGTGTATATCCTTTCTTTCTCTCAACCAAATGGATGACCAGAGGCATCTCCTGAAGCTCTGCCCACTGGGAGGGTCTCCTCTCATCACTGGGTTTTAGGCCCATACTGGAATGAAACCATAGTGCAATAGCTAACTTTGTGTCAGCTCACACCAGCATATTAAGCTGACCCTTTGTCACGCAGCTCCAGCTGTGACAAATTTTTCCACCTGTGACAACTGGTTGTAGAAACTCCAGCATTAGGCCATTGATGTGTGCTGAGTGAGAGGCATTGGTGCAACAAGGTAGGAAACGCTGGAACTTGGCCACTTGTTCATGCAGCTTACTTGTGCCTAACGGTTCTGTTGTGTCCAGTCCAGGTGTACCTCCTCCATTGTACAATGTATTGCTGCTGCGCCCCCCTGACTTTAGACTTGATTGGTCTGATAACACCCAACTCATGATGGGAAGTACTGGTCACTTGAAGATCTATGATCGGAGTTCAGTCTCTGTGAGGACCTCATAGTCTTACAGGCGATGATTTTCAAGTAGTAGTTCTTGCTCCCAAATCCTAGAAGTCCACCCTGAAACTTTCCTTTGGGAGCAGTGTCATTATCTATCACAGATACCATGAGCACCATGGAATCTGCTAGTCCTGTTGCATAACTCTTCTTGCTCTGTGCTTCATTTGAAACTGTCAGATTTCTGAATCTACTAATCAATGACTTGGAGCAGTATTCTCAAGTCTTGTATATGCTACTTGAAAATTTGAAGAGGCCTACCAAGATCAGTACTTTTTTCTTAGTTGTAGTAGGTGCAAAATGCAGTACTTTTTTTTTGTCTTGGAGGAGAAGATAGCCTGTCATGTCCCAGACCACTGGACACCTCAGACTTCATTGATGTAAGCCCCTGAATCTTTGTAGGGTTTGGCTCCCACTCTCTGAATTGCATGTTTCTTAGGACATCTAGAGTACCTGTCACTTTCTGCTTATCCTGTCCAATTAACATGATGTCATCAACATAGCAGGCCAGTGTGCTGCTCTGTGGAATGTGTGGAAAATAAAGCTCTCTCCAAACAATATTGCTAAGAAAATAGGAGTGCTAGCAGCCTTGGGACAAGATTGGATGTATACTGCTGTCCATTCTGGATCAATGTGAACTGCTCCTTGTCCCTTTTCCTGGTGGAGTATTGAGAAGAACAAGATTACCAAATCAGTAACCACATCCCATCATGTAAGATGCTGTATTGATCTGTTTTAGAAAGGATAATATTTCCAGCATAGAAGCCACAGTTGGGCCTTTTAAAATTAAATTAAGCCGGGCTTGGTGGCTCAGCCTGTAATCCCGCGCCTTTGGAGGCTGAGGTGAGTGGATTAACTGAGCCCGCGGGTTCGAGACCTGCCTGGGCAGCGAGACCTCATCTCTACAATGAATCAAAAAATCAGCCGGGCATGGTAGCACATGCCTGTAATTCCGGCTACTCGGAAGGCTGAGGCGGAAGGATCGCCGGAGCCCAGCAGGTCGAGGCTGCGGTGGCCGGGAGCGGCCACTGCACTCCAGTCTGGGCGACAGAGTGAGACTCCAACTCAAAAAAAAAAAATTAAATTAAATTTGTTGCAGTCTACCATCTTCTACCATGATCTACCTGTTTGTCTAAGTGGCCAGTCAGTGGAATTAGGTGGGGGACATAATGAGGTCCGCCGTCATTGCAAACACTATGTCTTTGAGAGTGGCACTAATCTACCAGTCTGCTGAGGAGATAGTGTTGTTTTTTAATTTACAATCTTGTTGGGGGTGGAGAAGGATGGTTTCAGGGACTTCTTGTATTTTCCTAATGATAGCTTTTATTTCACAGGTAGAGAACTCTGCCCTCTGCCAAGTATGTCCATTTTTTGCATCCTTACACATTTGGGAACTGGGAAAATTACCACTGTGGATGGGCTAGAACCTTGAGGACTCCTTGGATTCCTTGGTGAGGGTCAGAAAAGATACTGTAGCCAACAAGATAGGTCTATTGGGAGTAAACTGAAGCACTGGAGGAAGCCCTCTTGTACTCTATGGCAGGCACTGCAGGTGACACTGCTGTCTAAACCTGCTCCTATCCCAGATTGCCTGGGGACCTGCTGGTGCCTTGTCCAAGTGAGTACAAAACGAAAGAAATGGGAATTTGGATGCCATCTCTTTCAGCTACGCCATTTCCATAAGAAGGGCTCTATTTACTTCCCTCTGTAGTTCTCTCTTTGGTATGGCTAACATCAGTGTTCCTGAGAAAGGAAGGGGAGAGCCATTGGAATTAGGTGCACCTTTTACTATCTACATCCCTGGGAATTACATTATTCTGAATGGTGGCTGAGAATTTAACATTGTACACACAAAATCTTTAAAATAATTTTAAAAACTTTTTTTGTTAAGATCTTTCTGAATTGTGTTGGAAAACACTCATCTCTGTCCCTGAAGGGCATCTTTTAGCGGAAAGGATGTGCTTGCATTCTTTTTCCTCTATAATTCATTTTTACCAACCCTCTTCTTTAATCATCTCCTTTGGGGTCTCTTTGGCTTTAAAGAGCACTGATGAGTTTACATTTCCAAGTAGAGTTTAATCTGAAGTGTCTTACCATCTGAGCAGGTAAAAGCCAAGGCAAAACTGCTTTCTCATAATCTTTTCAGACCTCTATTCCTTATCTTTGCTACCATGATAAAGCTGAGATAGGAAGAAGTGTAAACAGAAGTGATTCTGGAAGCAGTATGCTTATAACAGAGCAGAAAAACAAAAGAAATTATCCTCTAGCAAATAAAACCTCTGGTTCACAATGAAAGATTCCTCAAATGGATGTGTGTTCCTAGCCCCAGAGAACTTTTATCAAGCAAATACATTTGTCCTGACCTTGTATCTAATCTTGACAAGGCAGCTCTTCAGGAGGAGACCTATGTTTGGAGAGATCTGAGTGGTTATTTATTGTGGATCAAATCTGGGTTGTTGATCTGTAAAATGAGCTAAGGTGTTCACCTTTCATTAATTCATTCACCAAATATGTATTAAGGACCAGACTCTAACAGGCACAAGGGACTCACTAAATCAGACAGGAAGATCTCTTTCCTCATGGAAATATTTTTTCTTTAGAGGTGAAGACAGACAAGACAGTGCTAGTAATTACATCTCATGAGTGTGGAGATGTCTGGGAGAAGAAAACCTAACTCTGGCACTGGGGAGGGTTTGACTCAGCAGCTTCTCTGATGTTTGGAGATTAGCTAGTGGTAAGAAAATTTCATTTTACTAAACCAGTTAGTTGATCCACTAGTCTCTACAATCTATTTCCCCATCCTGTTTCCTCTAGGGACATTTGTGGAAGGTGGAGATGTAGCACTGACAAGAAATGAGGTCAAAGGAAAATAGAGACCATTGATATTCCTCATACCATCTCAATGTCAGATAATACAATTTTGGCACTAAAGCAGCTGACTTTGCAAGCAAGATTTCTTTCTTTTACCTCCTTCAGAAGAGCTCAAAGACCATTAAAATATTTCCTAACTCATTTTTGAGACATTCTTATAAGTTTTGGGTCAATTTCTCCTCCCTCCCCTGATTTTAATTTTTTTATCCTGTGACATGTTTGTTTCTGAATTTGGCCTTCCTTATAGCTTTCTAAAAAAATTTCCTATGACTTTACATTCCAGTGTCCTAGGAAATTTCTAAGATACCACACTCAACCTCCATTCTGAACTTGCTTATTCTGTGTGAAGGTTTCTTGTTACTGGTCCTTTGCCTGGTTTCATGGCTTCTGTTCCTCTGGATTAACGTTTCATTGAGTCTCAGCTGAGATCTTGCCTTTAGATGCCATCTCTGGTTTTCTCTTGGCTCCACTCTCCACAGCCCTCAGCCTAGCCTAGTCCTAAGTAGTCCTCAGCCTAGCCTAGTCAGCCCCTTTGTAGAACCTCTACCAGGGTCAACTCCCACTTATAGTAGAGGAGTTTGAACAATTTCAGCTGCATTTTGCTCTAAATTTGCTATAAAATAAAATCAAATGCATCAATCCACACTAAGCAATTGATGATGGGAAGTGGCACAGCATGTAATCTATGCCATGAAGATTTATCTTTAAACAGGGGCTAATACTTTAAACCAAAGCAATACATAGCTTCTGGTTGAATTTCAGACTGCATAAGCAACTAATGGAGAGTATATGTTAGTACAAGATGGTTATGTTCTTCCAGACTTGATTACAACTGAAATGTCTTTATTTTTTCATATATAGTTGCCCTTCATTTTAAAATTGCTTTCTTTTCTATAATCATAATGGAAAGTTTTCAACCATCTGTTCACATTTCTAACAACCAGGTCATACCAAATAATTCAGTGCCTTAAACAGATACATTTTAGCTACATGAAGTTAGATTATGGTGGATGTTATGTCACTGTCTTGGATTAATAACTATATATATATATATCCTCACCAAATATATATACATATGGTGAGGAGACTCCTTGAGTGTGTATATGTGGATGCAGGTACATACTTACGTAACAGGAAGATGAGAAGAGTAACAGGCTCTGGGTGGCAACACTTGACAAGCACATCTCATATTGATTCACCCGCTGCTCTACTTACTTCTCTGGGATCTGGGTGGTCAAGGTTCCCGGCTGGCACAAGATCAGAATTTAGTAAATATGTGTGCGTTGAATGAACTGGTGAGAGTTTTAGAAATGTCATTGAGTTATATGGGCCCTAACTGATCTTCTAGTTTATATCTAGTTTATAATTTGCAGAGAGGAAAGTACAGCCAATAGATAGAGTGTGACCTGCCACAGCTTGTTAGTGGCGGATCAGTGATCAAGTCTGGATTTTCTGACTTCCAGCTCAGTGCATGTTGTGTTTCCTTACACTGCTTTTGGTTGGAAGAGTTAAAAAGTCATTTGAAACACTGTTAATCAGATAACGTGTAATATAATAAGTTTTACTTTTGTTTAATCTTTAGTGCCTAAGATTTTATAGTTTTTGAAGTCACTGAAAATAAGTGCAGTATGTAAAATTAACCATTTTCTTCTTTAGAAAGACATGTAGAGAAGTATACTAGAAATACTAGAGTTTTCTACCTGAAATTGCTTCCTGATAATGTTATACACTGGAGGGTGGATTAATGGATCTTGGATGACTTGACATTAACATTTTTCTGTGACCCACTTTTATATAAAAGATCATGTTTGAGGGTGAAGGAAGGAACAGGCAGATATCTAAAGAAAGAAATAACTTAATGGAACAAAGGAGATTTGAGATTCTTCATTTTAAAATATATTAAAGGAGTTGTAAAATAAAATTAGATGATATGTAGTATTCTAAAGGAGAAAGCTGAATATAAATTAAAGTCACCTGAAAGACATCTCATGCCTTTTCTGCTTAGTGGACTTGGCCTCATAGTCCAATAATAATTTCCTCGAGGTAAACCTTGTCTTTACTTATATGTAAAAGGGGGTTGATACAAAAGTGATTAATTGTGTGTGTGTGTGATGGAGGATTGGAGTGAGAATTTATTTCAAGGAGAATTTATTTCAAGGAGAATTTATTTCAAGGAGTCTTGAAAAAATGTTATACCTTTAGGAAGAGTATAATGTTGAATTCTGATTATCAAGTCATTGGGTAACATTGTGAACGATCTATACACCAAAGACTTTTAAATGACAGGACTTAAGCAAAAAGAACCCAAGATAGTAATCAGAAAAATCATGATGGTTACAAAGACTTAGGTTTTCTAGGATTTATTCATTATATTCTATATGGGATAGATATTCTCTTGGTGTATTTATTATTGCAGTTAACTAATAATTTACCACTTAGATTCAAACCCAAGGGTATAGAAGATGAAAGTAATTGTAAAGATTATTTTTCCAAGGAATACAAAAAAGACACTGACTTATTACAATATACCAAATGCATAATAATGCTAGTTCTTATTTTATTCTGAGTTATAAATTTTTTTCTAAACATGTGGGTAAGGCTGGAAAATAGTAACTTCATATTTTAAATCCATAATAATTTCCAATAATTTTTGCTCATTAATTGCTTAAAATGTAGCTTCCATTTGTCTATTGTTTCTTCCAAATTTTGATGGCAGATTGGAATATAAATAATTTCAGATTCTCAAAAAAAATAATTTTAGGTTCTCAATTTAGCACTCAGTAAGATCTGCTGAATAGGTTCCTTTCAAATGTAATTATAATTTTGTCAAATTTATGGGCTGTTTTATACATGAAGGATAAAAAGATTCAAATTTTACTTTATAGAAAAATGATCTCTCCTGACTAATAGGATTTGTGAAGTTGCACCCCATAAAGTTTCATCGACAAGACGACATTGGTTGAAGTAAGATTATAAGAAAGAAATAAAAATCATAATGTGTTTTGTGTGTCATATAAGACAATGGTTTTAAAAGGTTGAAATCATTCCCAGAAATCTGTCTTAATCATCAATCAGTATTTGATAGGATGCTGCTGAAGAAGTTCATGAGTTCATAAAAGGATAGAGTAAGAAAGAGCCTTTAAGATAATGATAAACTCCTTACTTTTAAAAATAAATTAGGAAACTTACATATTAAGGTTGAATAACTTGTCTAGACTTCCAAGCCAACTAAGTAGATGAGAAGAGAAACTGTCTCTACCTTCACACTAACTATCTTCCCCACTTAGTTATTCTTTCTTTTTTTTTAAGTTGTAGTCTCACTCCATAGCCCAGGCTGGAGTGCAGTAGTATGCTCATGGCCACCCCAGCAGTGACCTGTTGGGCTCAGGTTATTCTTCCGCCTCAGTTTTCCACATAGCTGGAACTGCAGGCACGCACTACAATGCTTGGCTAATTTTTAAATTTTTATTGTAGAGATGAGGTCTCGCTAAGTTGCTCAGGCTGTTCTCCAATCTGTGGGCTCAGGCAATCCCCTCACCTTGAATTCTCAAAGTGTTGGGATTACAGGCTTGAGCCACTGCGCCTGGCCCCACTTAGTTATTCTTGACTTAAAATAGTTAAAATTCTCCACATGAATTCAGTAAACTATATTCTCTCACTTATGCATTGTCTGATAAACCTAAACTGAGATTTATGAACAGAGTACAAAGGCAAAAACAAAACAATACAAAACCCTCAAAAGGTTACATTTTTCTGACATGATTTCTTAATGTAGATATTATTTCAGACAGGATCATTGACAAGAATAATAAAAGAAGCCAGAGTATAATGCTGGGATGGGAATGGAGAAATCAAATTAATCAACTTTAGATTTATATTTAAAACTGAATAAAGCTGGGTGAAGGAGTTCAACATTTCAGCACTGGACAGCTCCTTTACTCAGGAATAGAACTTTAGAAAAGAAAGGTGTTAGGCTGCTGAAGACTGAACTGGAACTTTGTCTTTCTGGAAACACACACACACACACACACACACACACACACACACACACACACACACACACACATGCGCGCGCGCACGGTGTTTCTAGAGCAGAAATTTTATAGGTCCTGGTATTTAAGCAATATTATGAAGTAGACAGTTTAGCAATGTTTTTTAACAAGCCAAGTTGTAAAGTAATTCTCTGGTTAATCCAGGGTTAATCAGAATGTTAAGTTAGCCAAAATGCTCTGAGCATCTGGATTAATTAAATTTTTAGTAGAAGAGAGATGCACATACAGTGGATGAGCCATTTGAATGCACAGTGGGATTTAAAGCAGGATGTTTTGTGTCCTGAACTTGGAACTGGAAAACAATTTGTCAGATGCTGAATGTCAGAAAAGTCTTTGTCATTGGAAAAGATTCTAAAGGAAGTAAAAGAGGGTACACTAGGTGATATCATGATCATCAGTAAAGCTATTGAGGATTCAAGCATAGAACAATGTACCTGCCGCTTGTTAATAGAAAAAGAAAAAACTAACTAACTAATGAGCTAGTTATTTTGTTTGCAGAATGAAACAATCTGCTTAACTTTTAATGTTTTACCCAAATTAATTGTTGCATTGGTGCTTTATTTATATAATAAAACTATATGTTTCAACATATACAGAGCTCCATGCTTCAGAGTTGTGATTGGTCTGGCTTCTTTCACAGTTTAATGCTAAGCTTTTGCTGTCTTCGCTTTGGGAAGAATTTTTCTATCTTATATTGTACAAGAAAACATCATGACTGCCTCATTGCTTTGTTATCGAAAGGTCAGGGTCACTTTTGTTTCTAAAGTTTTCATCAAATAATAAAAAACCCTGAGTTTTATGGTTTCTCTTTAATTTCAGCTTAATTAAACATTGCTTATTTTTGGAAAGATATGGAGTCTATAAAGTTTACATCTAATATTGGGTACAGAGTTAAGAAACTTCATTTTTTGTAGGGCATAGAACTGTGGCATTTGGGCTCTTACTGCTCCTAGAAAAGTGCTGAGCCAGAAAAATCAGGAGTATATGGATAAGTTCACAAGTCACGATATACTCAGTAGTCCTAATTGCCTGAGTAACCTTTTCCTTCAGTGTCTATCTTCTTACTGATATGTAATGGGGCAAAACAAGATAAATTTCATAACAGTTTGGTGTCCAGGCATCCCTCTTGCCTATGCATTTTCTATCTTAAATGTCAAAATGTGATCCTGTCATGTAGACTCTCACAGCAGATCAGCTCAACAATAATAGTTTAACTCAGCTCTCTGATCTGGTGTGAAATCTATAAAGTCAGGTCATCCTGCTTTGTGATGATCTGACAGCAAAGGGCCACTGGCATGGAGGGATAAGAGAGAACTGGGGTTACACCACCAAGCTCTGAGATTATTATTTTAATGTTTCCAATGCACACTCTGGAGCTAGAGTTTGGAAAAAGAGCACCAGTTGTTTGCAGCTCCACATAAGGAATTTATGACAAGATGGCTTGTATGCAGTATTATGAGAACATGGTCTTTATTGTAATCAGTATCTGAGGTCCCATTTTGATTGTCAGCTCCCTAAGCAAACCTTATTGCAAAAACCAGACAATTTTTCTATATTATTAAAATATAGTGAAAAGCTCATTTGTCTTTGACTAAGATTTTTATTGCAAAAAGGTAATTAGATTTCTTTATACTGTGGGAGGATCACAATAATTCTTTCAAATGCTCTTAATAAGCACTAAGGTCAGTTAGATTAAGGAAGAAAAATTTAAAGTCAGCTATTAAAATGTTTTTTGATAGAGTGTTAATCCAAAATGTATAAGAAACTTCTACAATTCAATAGCATTAAAACAAACAACCTTATTAGAAACGGACAAAGGCCTTGAATAGACATAAATGGCAAACAAGTATATAAAAAGGTGCTCAAAACCGAACATGGTGGCTCACACCTGTAATCCTAGCACATTGGGAAGCTGAGACGAGAGGACTACCTGAACCCAGAGGTTCAAGACCAGTATGGGCAACTTGGCAAGACCTCATTTCTACACTAAATAACAAAAATTAGCTGGGCATGGTGGCACATACCTATAGTTCCAGCTACTTGGAAGGCTAAGGCAGAAGGAAGGATTGCCTGAGCCCAGCAGGTCATGTGCCATTGCACTCCAGCCTGGGCAACAGAGTGAGACTCCAACTAAAAAAAAAAAAAAAAAAAAGGCGCTCAACATCGCTAATCATCTAGGAAATGCAAACCAATACTACAATGAGATATCACCTCACACCTGCAAGAATGGCTTTTATTTTTAAAAAGCGAAGTGTCAGTGAGGATGTGAAGAAAAGTAACCCTGGTACACTCTTGGTGGAAAAGTAAACTGCTACCATCCTTATAGAAAACAGTATGGAAGTTCCTAAAAAAATTAAAAACGGAACTACTATATTATCTAGCAATCCCACTTCTGGGTATTTATCCAAAGAAATTGGAATCTTAATCTCAAAGAGATACCTACATTTCCATATTCACTACAGCACAACAGCCAAGATATGTAGGCAACCTAAAAGTCCATTAAAGGATGAATGGCTAAAGAAAATGGGATATACACATAAAATGGAATGTTATTCAGCCTTCAAAAAGGAAGAAATCCTACCATTTGCAACAACATAACTGGACCTGGAGCACATTACGTTTAGTGAAATAAGCCAGGCACAGAGAGACAAGTACTGTATGATCTCATTTACGTGTGGGATCTAAAATTGTCAGACTTGTAGAAACAGAGTATAGAACCATCATTTCCAGAGGATGGAGGGTGGAGAAAATGGAGAGATGATGATCAAAGGGTACAGAGTTTTAACTTATACAAGATAAGTAAATTCTGAAGATCTACTATATGACATAGTGCCTATCGTTAACAGTACCATATTGTATACTTAAAATTTGCTGAGAGGGTAGAATTTATGTTGTGTTTTAAAAATAAATAAATAAATAAACAAACAAATAAATAAATACATTGGACAGGAGGAAACTTTGGGAGGCAATGGATATGTCTATGGTCTCGATGGTGATGATGGTTTCAATGGTATATACTTACCTCCAAACTCATTGAGTTGTATACGTAAAATAGATACAGCTTTTTGCATGTTAAAAAAAGACACTGCTGTTTTTTTAAAAAACATAATTTTAATGGTATTAGGATAGTCCAACATGAAAAAAATTTCTCCCAAGTTGCAAGGACCAGCAGCAATAATAATAGTGGGGCAACTCTCTTCTGTGGAGATGAGTTGGTGTTTACAGTCACTCTGTAAACGACACCTTCTTTTTTGTAGCACTAATCTCCATCCAATTTTGTATAGAAAAGACCTGGGGTTATATGAGACATACAGTTCTGGGATAACTATTTATTAAATCCATTTAAAACAAAGGTCAATTGAATGCTTTGTTTGAAATTGGCAGGAGTAACCAAACTGTCTTTGTAAGGGGTTAAAATTCCCCCGTATTTTACACCTGCTCTCCTTCCTGTTTGTAATTTCCTTCACTATCTTTACGCCTGGAAAACTCCTCTTCATATTTCAAAGTCCAATTTAGATGTAACTTTCCTCGGGAAACCTGCCCTAATCACCATAGGTAGAGGAGTACTTTTTACCAGTAAATATTGTTTCTTATTCTGGCAAGAAATTGCCCTCACAAAGTGTTGCAATACCTCTCAGGGGTATTTATCCTTGGATAAATAAACTAAAACATTTCAAAGAATCAAAGTTACATGGGAAAGATGTCCAGCTCTTAGCAATCTGTGGCAGCTATTGGTCAATTCTCATTCGAGCCTACCATCTCCCTTCGAGAGAATGTAAGGAAGAATTTCCCTGGTTCTAGAGTCCTTATTTAGAATAGTGGTTTTCAACTAGGACTAATATTCCCTCAGGGAACATTTGGCAATATCTAGAGACATTTTTGGTTGTCACAACTTGGATATTGCCACTAGCATTTAGCAGGTAGGAGTCAAGGATATTGTTCAACATCCTACAACGTACAGATAGTCACCTCCCTCAACACAGAAGTACATGACTCAAAATGTCAACAGCATTGATGAGGTTGAGAAACCTTGATTCAGAACAACAAGAAGGGTTTGAAGCAGACAATGGGATGACTCCCTCATATATATTTTAATAATTGGAGGAAGTTGTTAGAGAGCAGTGAGACTGAGTTCATGGTAAAGGTCCAGTTGGCATTGAAGCCAGGCCTCTTGGGCTGCCATTGCCTCATGATATCTTCAGAGTCTGTGTCTCTGCTTTGCAGGTCCTGACTCCATGTGTGGCCACTGATCCAAGAGCTGAAAGGGCTTTGGGGCGTTGACTCCAAGATAGACAAATACATGTGAAATTAACAATAAGCCAGAGTGCCAATATTCCATTTAATAGCTAAAAATATAATTGTTGCGTAGACTAGGCACTTGAATTGTCTTAAGAGGCTAATCTCTCTCTGCAGGGATATTGACAGGAATAAACATGTTATAATTAGAAGACTTATTGGTGTACATATATTCAGGAAAAAGGGAGTTGGCTGGGCCAATGACACCTTCAATGAATTTTTTAAAGGTATCTGAGTTTACTGTTAATTGAATATACCTATCAAAGGGACATAGTACTCTTGATGGGCAAGGGGAGGCTCAATGGCTGGAATTCTGGGTCCTCCACTCAAGGAGCCATTAGAACATCCTACCTATATTGGTTTTATTTATTTGGGTTTTAAGATTAAATTAGGAAAAAATGGTTCTTCTGCTTACAAAGTTAGAAAATTCTCCATGTAGTTCACTGTATGGGGCGTCTCCTGGACTCCCTTGCCAAATATCTCCTGTCTGATTGGCCTTCTCTTGATCCTCTATGCTGAATTCTGTAGTGTTAAAAAAATGTCTCCTCCAGGCAGGGCAGTTTGGATATAATAAATTACCTTTTGCCTCAGGAAGCTTTATGATCCTGTTGTGGGCTGAGGTGTATACTCCCAAAATATGTTAAAGCCCTGACCCTCAGTGCCTGCGAATGTGACTTTATTTGGAAGTTAGGTCTTTGCCAACAATCAAGTTAAGTTGATCATCTTAATGTTAACAATAATCATGTCCTTCTCAAAAGAAGGAATATGGACATGGGAACAGACATGCACACAGAGGGAGCACCTTGTGAAGATCAATGCAGAGATCAGGGTGATCCATTTCCAATCCAAAGAATGCCAAGGAATGCCAGCAAACACAAGAAGCAAGCAGAGAGGCATGGAGCAGTTTCTTCCTGGTAGCCCTCACAAAGAACCAATCCTGCTGACATATTGATCTCAGGCTCCAGAAATGTGAGGCAATGCATTTCTATTGCTTAAGCCACCTAATTTGTGGTACTTTGCTATGACATCTCTAGGAAACGTACACAATCTTACATTTCATTTCTGAGATTAGTCTCAGGCCTTATCAACTGAGTACTGACAGCTCATCTCTGTGAATATTTTTTACTGACAGATAATCTCATTCATCAGGGGTGCTTTTTTATTAGCTTTACTCTAAGTTGGCAGCCTTATTTCCAAATATTTGTGGGTGTATAGGGTACATGTCTCATGAATTCTTCTTTATACAAACAAAACATTACATACTATATATATCTATATATTTTATCTCTAAAGTGATGAACTGGAGAACAAATGAGAAAACTAAGTGGGACACTCTCAGGGTTTATTAGAAAAAAAAATGAGTTGGATCACAATGAGCTCCTACTGTCAATAAGGTCACCTTAGCTTATTCTTTTCACAATTATTACTATTACTAAAACATCAAGGAAACAGAAGGATCAGACACTTCTTAATTATCTAATATCCTTGGTCTTAAGTTGGAAAAACAGTCCTTGACAACAGCAAGCAGTTAAAATAAGTTGGTGCAAGATTAATATATTTCTAATTACCAATTTCCATGCAAAAGTAGTTAAGGCAATAAATGCTGGCACCCTAAGCTGAAGGCTTATTTTCTAAGACTCTTAGCAGTTTTGAAAATCATCAAGAGTTTAAAAACAACAGATAGCTGCTTTAAACTCACAAGGAATTTTGAATCCACTCATGCTGGGACTCAAAAACTGTCTCCTGCACAATACTAAACCTGACTCTCAAAGTATCCTAATATATCCACAAAGAAAGTCAAGAAGCCCGTTCTAGGCTTTCTTCCCAACAAAATACATATCTTTATGCTGGACCTCTTCCAAGGTTTTCTGTTTTAAAATCTGACACCCCCATGTATCGAATGCTCAGAGTTCTGGTAGTCATCCTTGTTACCTCTCTTTCATACACTCTCTGGGTCAAACCATTACTAAGTGCTGTCATTTTTTGTTCCTAAATACTTATCAAATCCATACACTTCTCCTGACTGCCACCACCATCCCCTAAACAAGCTGTCACCATCTCTCATCTGTAGGATGGTAATAACACGCTGACTGGTCTCCCTTCCTTCCTTCTAGCTCTATTGTGAACCCTCCAATACACTGTAACTCAAATATATCTGATTGCATCCAACCTGCCTCCAGCCTCTAAACCCACTTAAAATGCTTCAATTGCTTCTGTTGATTTAGTTAAATATTTATGGAGTTCCTATACTATCAGGAGCTGGAGTGAATGAAAAAAAAGATAGTCCTTGGTCCCACAGAGCCAAGTCTGGAAGCAGAGAGTGGGAATGGAGGAGGAAAGACATTAATCAAAGAATCATACAATTTCCTATAAAAGGTAAAATTGCAACAGTTATAAATGTTAAGGAGAGGCACATGGGCTAGGAGAATGCATATCAGAGGACCCGATCTTCTCAGGGAAGGCTTTCTCTGGAAGTGATGATTAAAAGATGAGGATTAGCTGGGCTCGGTGGCTCAGCCTGTAATCCCGCGCCTTTGGGAGACTGAGGTGAGTGGATTGCCTGAGCCCGCGAGTTCGAGACCCGCCTGGGCAGCGAGACCTCATCTCTACAATAAATCAAAAAATCAGCCGGGCGTGGTAGCGCATGCCTGTAATTCCGGCTACTCCGAAGGCTGAGGCGGAAGGATCACCGGAGCCCAGCAGGAGAGGCTGCGGTGGCTGGGAGAGGCCGCTGCACTCCAGTCTGGGCGACAGAGTGAGACTCCAACTCAAAAAAAAAAAAAAAAGATGAGGATTAAAGCCAGGTGAAGAGGTAGCAGATGTGAGAGGCTAGTTGGCAGATTGAATACTGTATAAAAGGACCCCTTGCATGAGGGAGCATGGCTTGTTGGAGAAAAGAATGGAATTCAGTATGACTGGTACAGATAGGAGAGAGAATATTTAAAGCCAGGCATTTTGTATGTGAAGGCTTTTGTTTTCTTTCCTAGGAGCAGTGGGCAGAGAGTGAGAGGTTTTATAGGTAAGGGCTTACTGTGGCATATTGAAAAACAGGAATTTTATCATGTTTGATTTTTGAAAAGATTTGTCTGGCTATAGCATAGCAAGTAGATTTGAGGAGCAAAAGAGGATGTGGAGAGAACAGTTAGGAGATGATTGTGGAAGTCCTGGCAAGAGATGAAAGAAAGTCATGTGGGCCAGAGTGATGATGTTGGGGGACAGGGAAGTGGACAGCTTCAGTGGGTAAAATTAATAGGACTTCCCATTGCTTTTATGAGAGAGCACAGAGGACGGGCATCTATTCTGTCTCATGAGATCACGTCAAAGATCCCCTTGGAAGTTAATTCGTGCAGAGAACCAAGACATATGGAAGGATGGATCTTTCAAAAGGAGATAGGAGTAGTGTAGGAAGATAGAAAGCAACAAGACTCTGACATCAGTCTTTGAGCATCTAGAGAGCTGCAGAGATCATGACATTTAGCTCCATATTCTCCCAGCAAGCATCTAGCATAGTGCCTGGCACATTTGAAACAATACATTGTGGTTGAATAAATGTGAGTGAAATTATGAACAGGAGTCTGAAACCAGTCTGTCTGATACCAAGGGTCAGCTGTTCCTTTGCTGCCCTGATGCTGTAGGTAACAGTTATATAACATTTCCGTCTCCATGTTATAGAGGAGGAAGTTGAAATACATGAATTTTAAATCTAGTAGGAGAAAAGTGTGACTTTATGGCAGATTAAAAAGAAAATAACTCAAGAAAGGTAGATTTTCACCATCCAAGTCTGTAGATTTTTAAAGAAGTAGTAAGCTATAAATCAACAATTTGTTTCAGAAGAAATAAACTATTGGCTCTTGGTTTGTACATTGGAAGCTAATTTTAATTTTTGTCCCAGGAGGAGACTGGGTGATTGTTATAAGTAGTGTTTTTTTTTTCTTTTTCTCCAGTGTGCTTATAAAGCTCTCTCTAAATGATGACAACTAGATGTATATTAGTCAAGATAGGTCAGGTTATGTCAAAGTAACACACAAAAAACCCCCTCCAAATCTCACTTAACAGAGTAAAAGGTAATTTTTTGTTTATCTTAAATGTCCATTGTTGTCAATAGTGACTCATGTATCCAGGATGATACCTCAATAAATGACCTTCTTTATTACCAGGAGAAGAGGAAACAAAAGACAGGAAAAAAGACTAGAGATTTGATGCAGAGACTTTAATACACAATGCTTCCGCCCACATCTCATTGCCCAGCCCTGTTTAACTTAATGGGAGTTGGGAAGTGTAGTCTACACACAACAAGGAAGAAAATGAAGATGAGATATTTAGCCAGTTACAGAATCTCTTTATTTTTCTTTTCTTTTTTCTTTGTCTTTTAAAGATGTGGGGTACAATTCAGGATTAGGTACTTAAGTGGTCATTGTATAGGTGAAATTTGGGCCTCCCTTTGGTCTTCACTTTACCTGGTTTGTGATCAGGTACCCTCATTGATGTTATGTGCTCCCCCCCCCCGCAGTTTCCTGCTACTGTCAATCCCTTACTATTTTTTTTTTTTTTTTGAGTTGGAGTCTCACAC
Source organism: Carlito syrichta (assembly GCF_000164805.1). Lineage (NCBI taxonomy): Eukaryota > Metazoa > Chordata > Mammalia > Primates > Tarsiidae > Carlito > Carlito syrichta. Next base: position 455,481 of record NW_007087069.1, on the reverse strand, counting down.
TGTCGCCCAGACTGGAGTGCAGTGGCACGCTCCCGGCCACCACAGCCTCGACCTGCTGGGCTCCGGCAATCCTTCCACCTCAGCCTTCCAAGTAGCTGAAACTACAGGCACGCACTACCACACCTGGCTGATATTTGATTTATTGCAGAGATGAGGTCTCGCCAAGTTACCCGGTGTGGGTCTCGAACCTGCAGGCTCAGGCAATCCATTCACCTCGGCCTCCCAAAGCGCGGGATTACAGGCTGAGCCACCAAGCCCGGCCTTCAATCCCTTTCTTATAGTGTTATGATAAATGTTCAGGGTCTGCTTGTAAGTGAGGACATGTAGTACTCAGTTTTTTGTTTTTTGTGATAGATCACTGAGTACTATAGACTCAAACAATCCAAGTTGCTGCAAAATTCATAATTTTGCCCTTCTTTATGGCTGCATAATATTCTCTCTCTCTCTCTCTCTCTCTCTATATATATATATATATATATAAATATATATATATATATATATATGTAATTTAAAAATACTGCAATAGACATGCGCATGAAGGTTTCTATTTCGTAGAATGATTTGAATTCCTCCAGGCAGATTCTCAGAAGAGGGATTGCTGGGTCATATGGAAGGTTGATTTTCAGATCTTTTAGGAATTGCAACACTATTTTTCATAGAGGTTGTACTAGTTTACACTCCCACCAACAGTGTAGAAGCATTCCCTTAATCTCCAGCATCTGTTGTTTTTTGAGTTATTGATGATGACCATCCTGATTGTAGTTAGGTGACATTCAGTGTGGTTTTAATTTGCATTTCTTTCATGATTAATGAGACTGAGAATTTTTTCATATATCTATTAGGTGCTCTTATGTCTTCTTTTGAGAGAAGTGTTTATTCATATATTTTGCCTGCTTGTTAATAGGGCTGTTTGTTTCTTTTTCCTTTCAGCATGTTTGAGTTCCTTGTAGATCCTAGATGTTAGGCCTTTGTCAGATAGACAGTTGGTAAATATTTTTTCCCCTCTGTGGGCTGTCTCCCTGCTCTCTTGATGGTTCCTGATCAAACCCAAAGTGCCCAGGCCACAAGATATAAGATAAAGTGGGATCTCATTAAATTGACAGGCTTCTGCAAAGCCAAAGAAACCAGTTCCTCATCTTAAACCTCAACTCTTCTTTCTCTCCAGTGTCTGTCTGGCCCAACACCTTCTCTTGCACTGTTCTTCGTATGGGCTCTAATCTGATGGTCCTCAAAGCCGTATTTCACTGTGGTGTTTCTTCTCTACAGTTCTGATCCAAACATCCAATTCCACAGGCTGTTTCCAAATGTAGAGCCTGCTGGCCTGTTGACTCAATAGAGCCTAAAATTTAACTCGTGAACTACCTGCAACTCCTTTGTCTCTCCTCTGTCTTCAAATCTACCTTCATTTCCTTCTGTACAACCAAATGAACCAACAAATATTCCCAGTATTGTCCATTTCTGGAATATGCAAACCCCCTTTCCCTTAAGACCTATGACTGCTTCCCTAAATTATATCTTCTTCTTTTCTTATCTGGCTTTTTTCAAGAAATTTCTGCCTGCCTCCTAATTGTGTTTTCTTTCCGGGACCTCACCACACTGTTTCTAGGGTCATCTAAGTGGTGTGAAGTTCATACCATATTATTCACAAAACTAGTAATAACGTTCCAACCTTTATAGTGTGAACTGCCATCTCCTTAGTCATCAAAATTCAAGATTATCTATCATATGCAGCTTAATGATCCATTTTTTCCTAACCTCCTTTCACCCATTATTTCAATTATGCTGATTGAGTCCTAAATCTCACACTATATAATCAATTTTTAATTAAAAGGATGTCTTATATTGAATATTAATACTTTTAGAAAAATGTGAAATGGGATCTCTTAATTCAAAATCCACGGTTTCCCTTTTTTACATGTTGTTATCTTCTCCTTCTGAACATGTGTACACATTTTAGCCACTATTTAATATTCTGATTTTTCATTTATCACAAACGTCTCATGTTTCTACATAGTCAGATAATTATTACTGTATTAACTCAATACCGCCCAACAATGAATTAGGTAAGAAAATCAACACCGTGAGATCAGGCTTCCTCTTTTCTGCTTGACCTTGACCCATAACAGTGAGTTGTTTCCATCACTATCCTCATCATCATCATCATTCATAAAAATTCTTGAAAAAATTATCTTTTTGTTGATCCTGTGCTTTCCTTTCAGCTGATCTATTATGAAAAAATGTCATAATATCTTGTGTATATACTTGATAGGATTTTAGATTTTGTTAAAATTGTTTCTTCAAGATAAATTCCCTAACTCCAGTCAGAATGGCCATTATCAATAACTCAAAAAATAACAGATGCTGAAGGATGTGGTGAAAAGGGAACACTTCTACACTGTTAGTGGGAGTGTAAACTAGTGCAACCTCTGTGGAAAGCAGTGTGGCGATTCCTAAAAGCTCTAAATATCAACCTCCCATATGACCCTGCAATTCCCCTCTTGGGACTATATCTGAGGAACTCAAATCACTCTATAAAAAAGATGCCTGCAGACGTATGTTTATCACAGCATTGTTCACAATAGCAATAACCTGGAACCAACCATGCTGTCCATCAAAAGAGAACGGGATTAAAAAAATGTGGTACATATACATGATGGAATACTACGCAGCCATAAGAAAGAACGAAATCATGAATTTCACAGCAACCTGGATGGAACTAGAGATTATAATACTGAGTGATCTCTCACAGAAACAAAGATCTGAGTATCACAAATCATTCATAAGTGGACCTTGAACGTCTATTGTAATACTATAAGAAAAGGATTGACAGTGGTGGGAAACTATGGGGGTGTAGGGAGGGGAAGGGAGGTGGGACTAATGGTAGTCAATATCTGTCTGGGAGCGGGGAGAAACCCCTTATTAACAAGGGTGCCTGAATGATGCATATTTGTATACCTAACTCTTAACTGTACCCCACAATTTTAAAATAAAAAATATGTTTTAAAAAAGATAAATTCCCAGAAGTGGGGCTATTCTGTCAGAGAACATGAACATCCTTGTTGCATCACCAATTTTCACACCTCACTGGCATTCACTGTCCTGCTCCCATAGCTTAGATCGAATACTACCCCCACCAAATACAACACATTCATACATTTTCTCTCCCTCTCTCTCTGTTTCTCTCATTCTCTCTTTCCTCCGTCCCCCCCCCTCTGACTATGAAAATCTTCTTAGCTCTGCTCTTATCTTCTTTCTACACAAGGCTTACTATAGATTACTAATCAGCGTCAACTATGTTTAACCTGAAGCAAATTGGTAACTCCCCCGTGGTTTCCATTAGACTGTAAAATAAGGATAAACATAACTCTGTAACTGTATTATAGAGTTGTTAAGTTAAATATAGTCTCTTGAGAAGATGCTTTGAAAATAGTAAACTAGCATTAGGTCTTACCTCTCTTTTATAATTATGCAAGTCTTTCTAAGTACAGCAACCTTCTTAGAAGCAATAAGTATCAAAGCTTATGCAGGCATCCATCTCACCCTATCTTGCACAACGCCTTCGATACAGAAGTCTCCATGTCTGTGCCCACCAATAGCCTGGGTTTGCTGCCTCTTCCTTGGCATAGTTTTAGGCAGGTTGTGCTAAATCTGCTCCATACTTTGTTTGTGCGAACTAACTATGGACATCCCTTCCCAATTCCATTCACATTTAGTAATATCTTATTGGTAACTGAACATGGTCATGGTGGGAATTATTCATACTATTAAAAATGGCAAATGCTATGAATCAGGTATTTGTCCCCCCAAAAATCCAGTTGTTAAAACTTTGCCAGCATAACTATCCCTCTAGGATACATTTCACTCCTTCTCTCATATCCAATTGGTTCTGTATAAATGCTGCTCAGTAATGGAACGTGAGTAGAAGTGGCACATGTCACCTTTAGGAAACAGCAATTAGGAATAAGCATGTCTTCTCTGTATTCAGTCTCTTCCATTCCTTCTCAACAGATACAGAGGATCCAGCTATAATCTAAAAATATTGCAACTGCCAGATAAAGGGTCCTGGGTTCCTGAATTACTTCATGGAACAGAGAACTCCCTCAGACTTTTATGGGGTTGGGATGCAATTGAGGAATAAAACTTCACTGTATTAAGTGACTGAGATACTAGGAGTTTTTGCACCAATTAATCTACCATAATACTGGAAGTAGCCCATAACATTGAGACACACATGTAGCTATAAGGTCAGATAAGTTCTAGTAGCTCCTCGATGAACATTCTAAGATTCTCTAACTAAATAGCAATTTTTTTTTCTAATCGAGTGGCATAGAAATAAACCATAGGCCGATACACCTAAACACATGTCTTTTTTCACATTGTACAGCTGACTGTCTCTGGTGTCAGCTAGCAGGCTTGAATCCCTGCGCAACTGTAAATGAAACAGCATACAATCAATGTATAGTTATATGATATTCAGCATGATTCCACTAAAATTGTGTTGCAAAATTTGCACATTATAATGGTTTAAATATATAAATAAAATGGGTTTGAATAGAGCTTCATTTTAAAATTGCGTTTGAGTAGTAGCCAATGTTACTGCAAATAAGGGCCTTTAAACTTGTTAGCACAAAAATGTTTATTTTATATATTTGAATTTGTTAATGGGAAAAAAGTAATAAATGTGAATTGAAGATTCCCTATAGGGAGGAAGTACTCAAAAGTGCTGAATCACTTATAAAGGAAAAGAAATTAGAATAGCAGTAGACTTCTTAGTAGAAACTCGGGCTGGGCTCGGTGGCTAAGCCTGTGATCCAAGTACTTTGGGAGGCCAAAGCTAGTGAATTGCCTAAGCCCGCAGGTTTAAGACCAGCCTGGGAAACTTGGCAAGACCTCTTCTCTACAATAAGTCAAAAATTAGCCAGGCGTGGAAACATAGGCCTATTGTTCTGGCTACTTGGAAGACTGAGGTAGAAGGATCACCAGAGCCCAGCAGGTTGACACTGGGCCATGAGCTTTGTGGTGTTTGAGGCTTCAACTCAGAAAGAAAGAAAGAAAGAAAGAAGGAAAGAAGGAAAGAAAGAAAGAAAGAAAGAAAGAAAGAAAGAAAGAAAGAAAGAAAGAAAGAAACCCTACAAACCCAAAGAGAATGGGGGCCTATTTTCAACCTCCTTAAAAAAAATGACAGTCATGAATGTTATATCCAGCCAAACTAAACTTCAAAGAACAAAGGAGCAATAAAGTCCTTCCTCAACAAATAAATATTAAGAGAATTCAACACCACTAATCTAGCTCTACTAGACAGGCTCAAAGGAGTTCTAAACTTGGAAATGAAATGACAACTCTATCACAAATGAGCACATAAACACAAAGCTCACAGCAACTATAAAGTAAGTACACAGTTTGAATCCTCAAGACTGCTACAGTATAACACTATGGCAGGAACTTTTCAATATTAACCCTGAATGTAAATGGTCTAAACACCCCACTTAAAGAATCAGAGTGACAAACTGGATTTAAAAAATAACACCCACCCATATGATGCCTATGAGAGATCTACCTACTGGCCAAAGACAGTCACAGGCTCAAAGTAAAGGGGCAGAAGAAGATATATCAGGTGAATGGATAACGAAAAATGAGCAGGAGTAGCCATCCTCATATCAGATAACTCAAACTTTAAACAAAAAAGCAGTAGAAAAAACACAAAGAAGGGTAGTATATAATGATAAATGGGTGAAATTCAACAAGAAGTTTTAGCCATCTTAGATATATATGCACCAAAAAACCAGAGAATCCAAATTAATGAAGCAAATATCACTTGGCCTCCAAAAACATATCAATAAAAATATCATAATAGTGGATGACTTCAACACCCCACTGACATCACTAGACAGATCATTGAAGTAGAAAATTAACCAAAAAACACTGGACTTAAACTGGACTTTCCACCTGACAAATGCAGAATATATATTTTTGTCCTCCCCACATGGAACATTCTCCAAAATAGACCATATACTTTGCCATAAATCAAGTCTAAATAAATTCAAAACCACCAAAATTATATCAAGCATCTTCTAAGACCACAGTGGGATAGAATTAGAAAACTACACTATGAAGAGCTCCCGAAACTACACCACTACATGGAAACTGAACAACTCACTCTTGACTGACCCTTGTGTAAACAATGAAATTAAGGAAGAAATTGAAAAATTTGTTAAAACAAATGTAAATAGTGGCACAACATACCAAAGTCTATGGGACACAGGCAAATCAGTTCTGAGAGGAAAGTTTATAGCATTAAATACCTATATCAAAAAGATAAAGAGATCAAATATGAACAGTGTAATCTTGTACCTCAAGGATCTAGAAAAACAAGAACAATCTAAATGTAAAGCTAGAAGAAAACAAATAATAAAAATCAGAACAGAACTAAGTGACATTGAGTAACAACAACAAAAACAAAAAAATGCAAAAGATCAGGAATAGCTTCCCAGCTGAATTTTATAAGTCATGCAAGGAAGAGCTGATATCAATCTCACTGAAAGTTTTCCAGGCAATCAAGAAAGAGGGAATGCTCCCCAATTTATTTTATGCTGCCAGCATCATACTGATACCCAAACCTGGCAATGACCCAACAAGGAAAGAGAATTACAGACCAATTTCCTTGATGAATACTGATGCAAAAACCCTAAACATGATTCTAGCCAATAAGATTCAACAACACATCTCGAATATCATCCACCATAATCAAGTGGTCTTATTTCCTGGAATGCAGGGTTGGTTCAATGTTCACAAGACCATGAGCGTAATTCAGCACATCAACAGATGCAAAACCAAGAACCTCATGATTAGGTCATTAGGTACAGAAAAGAATTCAACAGAATCAAGCATCCCTTCTTGATAAAAACTCTTGAGCACCTAGGCATAAAAGGAACATTCTTCAAAATAGTAAGAACAATCTATGATCAACCTACAGTCAACATTTTTCTCAATGGGCAGAAATTGGAAGCTTTTCCCCCCGAGAACAGGAACTAGACAAGGATGCCCACTCTCACCCCTCCTGTTCAACATAGTATTAGAAATTCTAGACAGAGCAATCAGGCAAAAGACGAAAATCAGGGGTATTCAAATAGGAGAAGAGGAAGTCAAGCCACCCTGTCTGCAGATGATATGATCCTTTATCTTGAAAACCCTAGGGAATTTGTTAAAAGCCTCCTTGTGCTGATAATCGACTTTGGTAGTCTTGGGTACAAAATCAGTGTGCAAAAGACAGTTGTATTTCTATACACCAGCAACAAGCAGAGAGAGTGCCTTATGAAAAGCACAACCCCACTCACAATAGCAATAAAAAATATATGAGATACCATGGCATCCACCTAACCAGAGAAGTGAAAGGCCTTTACAATGAGAACTACAAAATGTTGCTCAAAGAAATAAAGGATGACACATGCAAACAGAAAAACATTCCATGCTCATGGATTGGAAGAATCAATAGTGTCAAGATGTCCATTCTACCTAAGGCAAAAATTTGGTAATATGAATCAAATTACCAAATTTTTCTAAGACCCGGAAACAACAATACTGAAATTCATATGGAAACAAAAAAGGGCACAAATAGCCAAAACAATCCCCAGAAAAAAAGGGGGAAAAAAGGGGGAAGAGGCATCACACTTCCAGATTTTTAAGCTTTGCTAAAAGACTAAAGTCACTAAAACTGCCTAATATGGTTACAAGAAAGGACACACAGAACAACGGAATGGTATGGAGATTCCAGAAGCAAAAACTCAATCTCTCAATCAAGTCATCTTCAACAAAGTCTTCACCAAAAACCACTGGAGAGAGGAGAACATATTTAGCAAATGGTGCTGGGAAAACTGACTGATCACATGCAGAAGAATGAAACAGGATCACTACCTATCACCATACAAAAATCAACTCCAAATGGTTCAAAGACCTAAATGTAAAACCTCAAAACTGTATGAATCCCAGAAGAACACACAGGAAACACTGTTATGCACATTGAAGTAGGCAACCAATTACTGATAAAATCCTCAAAAATGAATGCCATAAAATATAAGACAGACAAGTGGGACCTCATCAAACTGAAAAGCTTTTGCACAGCAAAGAAACCATCAAGAGAGTGGGGAGACAACCCACAGGAAAGGAAAGCATATTTGCTAATTATGTATCTGACAAAGGCCTAACATCCAGGATCTACAAGGGACTCAAACGAGCTGAATGGAAAAAAACAAGCAATCCTGTCAAAAAGTGGGTAAAAGACATAAACAGACACTTCTCAAACGAAGATATACAAGCAGCCAGCATGAAAACATGAAAGAATATTCAACCTCACTAATCATCAGAGAAATGCGAATCAAAACCACAATAAGATACCACCTAATTCCAGTAAGGATAGCTCTCATCAATAAATCAAAAAACAATAGATGCTGGTGAAGGTGCAGAGAAAAACGCTTCTGCACTACTGGTGGGAGTGGAAGCTGGTTCAATTTCTCTGGAAAGTAGTGCAGCAATTCCCAAAAGAACTAAAAACTGATCTTCCAATTTTATATTCCCAGAGGAACATAAATCATACTACAAAAAAAGACACTTGCACATGCATGTTTACAGCTGCACTACTCACAACAGCAAAACCATGGAACCAACCCCACTGCTCATTAAAAGCAGACTGGGTAAAAAAATGTGGCATATATTCACAACGGAGTTTTGTGCAGCCATAAAGAAGAAAAAAATCACGGACTTCACAGCATATTGAATGGAATTGGAGAACATCGTACTTAGTGCTCTAATACAGAAACAAAGAACTGAGTGCCTCACATTCTCACTCATGAGTGAGCCCCGAGCACTAGTCACATTCACACAAAGGATGGAGAGGCAGTCACTGAACACTGCTAAGAAAGTAAGGGAAAGCACATAACAACACAAAGGATTCCTGGTCCTAAACCAGGAGAAGTGAGGGCCAGTTGGAGGCCCAAACCTCACCTGTGCACAGCCTGCTTGTATAGTTAACCCTCACTTGTACCCCAAATTGCTATCATAAAATAAAACAAAATAAAATAAAATTGATTTATCTGCCAGACATGGTGGCTTGTGCCTGTAATCCTAGCACTTTGGGAGGCTGAGGCAGGAGAATCACTTGAGCCCAGGTTCATGATTCATGACTAGCCTGGGCAATGTAACGAGACCATGTCTCTACAAAAAAATATGAGCATTAGCTGGGCATGGTGGCACATGCCTGTAATCCCAGCTACTCAGGAGACTGAGGTGGAAGGATTACCTGAGCCCAGGAGGTTGAGGCTACGGTGAGCTGGGATCATGCCACTGCACTCTAACCTGGGTAACAGAGTGAGAATCTGTCTCAAAAAAGTAGATAAAAAATAAAGTAAAATAAAGATTTATCTGTAATGATACGTGGGGAGTGGGGGAAGTCAGCAGAATGCTAGCTAAAGTAACCAAGAACAAAAGAGAAAATGCTCACTTATGAGTGGATCCTGAAGATGTGCCATATTACTAAAAGAAAGGGATTGATAAATAGCTGGAAACTGCCAGGGGACATGGCGGTGAGGTACAAAGAACATTCATAAGTGCACCTGATCTCAAACCAGGCAAAGTAGGGACCAAAGGGAGGCCCAAACTTCACCTGTATGATGACCCCTTGTACACGCAATCCTGAATTGTACCCCACATCTTTAAAGTTAAAAAGTAAAAATGAGAAAACTCAAATAAATCCAATCAAAAATGACAGCAGTGACATAACAACCAATACCACAGAAATAAAAAGGATCATCAGAGACTACTGTGAATACCTTTATGGCAACAAACTGGAAGACCTAGAGAAAATGGATAAATTCCTGAAAATATACAGCCTCCCAAGACAAAACCAGGAAGAAGTAGGTAGCCTGAATAGGCCAATAATGAGCAAGGAATTTAAATCAGTAATAAAAATTTCTCCAACAAAAACCCGGGGCCGGACAGATCCACAGTCAAGTTTTATCAGACATTCAAAGAAGAGCTGTTACCAATCCTACTGAAAAGATTCCAGAAAATCGAGGAGAAAAGATTCTTCCCTAACTAATTCTATGAAATTGGTATCATACTGATTCAAAAATCAGGCAAAAACACAACAATGAGTCTATTTCAGGGAGGCAAGGGTGGTTCAATATCTACAGATCAGTAAATGTGATCCACCACATAAACAGAATAAAAAATTAAAATAATATGTTCATCTCAATAGATGCAGAAAAGTGTTTGACAAAATCCAACGTCCCTTTATTACAAAAAAAAAACAAACCCCAACAAACTGGGCAGTGAAGGAACATTTTTCAAAATAATAAATGCTGTATATGACAAACCCATAGCCAGCATCATACTTAATTGGGAAAAGTTGAAAACATTTCTCCTCAGAACAGGAACAAGACAGGAATGTTCATTCTCACCACTCTTATGCAATATCATACTGGAAGACCTAGCAAGAACAATCCAGCAAGAAAACGAAATTAAAAAGCATCCGAATTGGCAAGGAGGAAGTCAAATTATCCCTGTTCATGGATGACATGATTGTATACCTAGAAAACCCTAAAAACTCCTCCAAAAAATCTTCTAGACATAATAAATGACTTCAGTAAACTCTCAAGATACAAAATCAATGCACAACAAACTTTAGCATTCCTATATACCAACAATGCTCAAGCCAAGAAACAAATTAAGAGCTCTCTCATTCACACTGGCCACAAAATGAAATGAAATAAAATAAAAATAAAATACCTAGGAATACACCTAAGGATGTGAATGATCTCTACAAGAACTACAAAACACTGATAAAATAAATCACAAATCATACAAATAGTAGATCCCCCCACATTCACGAATTGAAAAAATCAGTATTGTTAAAATGACCACTCTTTCCAAAGCAATCTACAGGGTCAATGCAGTCTTGATCAAAATACCAACTTTGTTCTTCACAGAACTAGAAAAAAAAGCTTCAAGTTTATATGGAACCAAAAAAACCCTGAATAACCAAAGCAATACTAAGCAATAAGAACAATTGTGGAGACATGAACTGTGTGACTTCAAATTATACTATAAGGCTATAGTAACTAAAATAGCATAGTACTGATACAAGAATGAACAGATTGACCCATTGAACAGAACTGAACACCAAGAAATAAAACCACATAACCTCAACCAACTGATCTTTGACAACGCCAACAAAAATAAACAACAAGGAAAGGATTCCCTATTCAATAAATGCTGAGAAAGTTGGTGAATCATATGCAGAGGAATGAAACTGGACTCCTATTTCTCACCATATACAAAAATTATCTCAAGATGGATCAAAGATTTAAATGTAATATCCCAAACTTTAAGTATCCTAGAAGAAAACCTAGGAAACACTCTTCTGGACATTTGCCTAGGCAGAGCTTATGACAAAGGTCCAAAACCAAATGGGACTTAATTAAACGAAAAAGCTTTGCACAACAAAAGAAATAATCAGCAGAGTAAACAGAAAACCTACTGAATGGAAGAAAATATTCATAAATTACACCTCAGACAAAGGACTAATATCCAGAACCTACAAGGAACTCAAACAACTCAACATGAAAAAAAACAAAAATAAAATAACCCCATCAAAAATGGGAACAACACATGAATAGACACTTCTCAAAAGAAGACACACAAGTAGCCAAACATATGAAAATATTCTCAACATCACTAATGATCAGAGAAATGCAAATTAAAACTACAATGAGATATTACCTCATACCAGTCAAAATGGTTATTATTAGAAAGTCAAAGAACAGATGTTATCACACTTGCAAAGAAAAGGAAATGCCCATCCACTGTTGGCGGATTTATAAACTAGTTCAATCTCTATGGGAAACAGTACGGAGATGTTTCAAAGAGCTAAACATTGATTTACCACTTGACCCAGCAAACCCACGACTAGGAATCCACCCAAAGGAAAAGAAATCAATATATAAAAAAAGATACGTGTACTTGTATGTTCATTGTAGCACCATTCACAACAGCAACAACAAACAAACAAATACAACAATGATGTGGCCACTAAGGATTGACTGGATAAAGAAAATGTGGTATCTATACACTGGAATACTCTGCAGTCATAAAAAAAAAACGGTCATGTCCTTTGCAGCAACATGGATAGAACTGGAGATTATCGTCCTAAGTGAATTGACTCAGAAACAGAAAACCAAATATTGCATGTTCTCGCTCATATGCGGGGGCTAAATGGTCACAAAGATGGAAATAATAGACACTAAGGACACCAATAAGGGGAGAGGGGGAAGGAGGTTGAGGGTTCAGAAATTACTTATAGGGTACAATGTTCATTTTCTAGGGAATGGTCCACCAGAGACCCAGTCCCCACCGATACACAAGATGTCCATGTAACAAACATGTGTGTGCATCCCCTGAATCTAAAATAAAAATGGAATAAATACATAAATACATAGCTGTCAAATTTTTAAAATGGATGAATCAGCAGCACCTCAATGGAAGTAAGTTTTCTCTCTTGACGCCTACCAGCACTGCTTCCTCCACCAAGGCCACATGCTGCTCCACAGAGCAGAGACTGTCACATTCTCTACAGAAATGAAAAGTCTCATGACAAGTGAAATTAACTTCTTCTGGTCTACAACACTGGATGTTCCCATACTAAGCTTTTATTAGTGGGATTTTTTTTTTTTAATTGTCTAGTGAAAGGGTAAGAATGCTGAGTAGCTATGTGGGGGGCACATGTTCGAAAAGACTTCATTCTAATAGCTCATCAGCTTTAGTGCTTGAAGGCATCGCAGGAATAAAAAAATTGGATAAAAGGAGGATAAATACCGGTGGTTATATCCACATGTCCTGGTGATGAGAGCAGTTGCCGTGAAAGCCAGCCAAGCCTAAAAGGAAAATGCCAAGTCGATGCAAACACGACCCAAAGTGGAGTTCCAGAAATCAATTCCTGACTCCCTAGTAATTCAAGGATTGGAGGCTGTGTGCGTGTAAGGAATGATGTGGCGTCTTCCCCCTCCTGAAGCTGCTGACATTCCCTTTGCTAAAACCCTTGAGATAGCTGCTCTCTTGGGAAACTTTTGGAAACACGATGTTATGCTGCGAGTGGAAAGGAGACACGGGCTACTATTTGTGAGCATGTGGAAGAACTAGATTCTATATAGTGCATGAAATAGCAGATTGGCCAGCACCATCTAAGGCTAAATTGATCCATATGATTGGAATTTTGCCCAGACCCTTTAACCAAAGGGAGAGAAAAAAAAGGCATCGTTTTGAAATTAGCATTATCAATACGGTAATACATTTTGAATGCTAGTTGGGCCTGACATAGGAAGTGATGTAATAAGGGAGAGCTTACTGCTCCTGCCCCTTGAACAGGAAATATTTTCCTTGAGGAATAGAATGCTTGAAAACTGCAGATTGCATTTTAATATTAACCAGATTTCTACATTAAACATGATTTCCGAGAACAATTTGATTTTTCTTTTTTTCTCTCTTTCTCTTTACCCCCACCGCACCCCTCAAGCAAGTGATCAGAACTGCATTCAACCACGGGCAGCTCCTGGAAAGAACCCAGGACTGCCTGCAATTTAAATGTCAAACTCGGTGCCGTGGAGCGGCAAGAGAATCACTCAGCAACATGTGTCACTCGTTGCTGCTCTGCCAATCGCTGTTGTTGGCTTGATGCGTTCAGATTGCTACAAATTCTCTCCCGGTTTCTTTGATTATCTCCAAGTGTGAAATTTCAAAGCCTGTTTCTTCTTCACGATGTTGAAGATGTGTAAGTGTAATCACCTAGAACAAGCAAGAAGCAACGAGAAAATCACCAAACCTGTTTTACATTTTGAAAGGAGATTGAGCTCCTACACCTTGTTTCTGTTACTAACTGCGGAGTCGAAAGACCTTTTAACTGGCTAAACATATCTATCCCCGGTGGACATATATGCAGGAATTCTAAGCTACCAAAAATGGCCTCTCTCAGGGCAGACTTGACAGTAGTGACAACCCCTGATTGGTTAATGGAAGCACTTCAGAATTTATCAGTTATGATTGCTTTCGTCTTTGGCAGCCAGTAACATGGTGAAATAAAGACAATTTAACCACGGCTGAGGATCGGGGAGCTGGTGGGAGGATGACTACAAGTAATGTGCTGTCATTCTTGCTTCATTGAAAGCAGAAGGTTGTGAAATGGGGGCCACAAAGGAGGATGAATAAGAGAAGAAGAATAGAGAGTTGCAAGATAATAAGCCAAAAATATGGGGAATTGATGCATGCCGTGGCATCCATGGAGATGATTATTAGAGCCTCATGAGATAGTTAAGGATAAATGGTAAGCAATGGCTAGACGCATATTTGCATTGGTAAATAAGAATCTCTATCTAACATGGGTAAAGTGAACAATTAGAAAAAAGCAACCCTTAGGTCACTCTGAGGATCCAGGAATACCCACTACTCAAAAAAAAAAAAGGGGGTGTCATGACCCAAGGAGCCCATAAGGCAAAACTGTCAGGAGCCATTGGCTCTTAAATATGCTCTTCAAAAAAAGCCACACGTTGGAAGAGAAGCAATCACGGGCAGTAGGTGGCATTTGCTTGAAAGTGAACCACCTACTCCCTGCAGTGAGAGGTCACTTCTCCAACAGAGAGAAATGTCTTCGTCAAGATCTCTCAGACATTAGAGGCTCCTGAAAGAAAAAATAGCACAGTAACTTAACCCTTTATCTCAGCGCATCATCAACGCCTCAGAGTCATGGAGTCGTCTTTTCCGTACTGATCCAAAACCTGACTTTAAAGAGGAAGGTAGAAATCTAACATTTGTGGAAAACCTACTGTGTGCCAGAATGTTTGCTTTACATATTAAATTCCATTGCACCGCGTATCTAACAACCTGTGAAACAGATATCTCAATTTTAACAATGAGAAAACAAGCACAAAAAGGTTGAGTATCTCTTCTAAATCAAGTGATGAGTTACAGAAACAAGATTGCCTGAATCAAAGATCAGTGCCCTTTCCATTGCCTCACATCTGATGTCCAGATTAATCTGCTCCGTTTGATCTGCTATCTGGTATTATCAATAACTAGCTTTGGGCATCTGTGGTTTCATTTTCTCGGTCTTGTCTCACTGTACTGACCCAACATGCAGAATGAGCCTTTCCCCCTGATATTCCTTCCTTTCTCTAGTCAGCTGCTCTGCCGAGCAATTTTGCCCGTGTCTAGGACTACCCTCCCAGTATTCCACTGATCCCCTGCTCCAATTGACAGAAGATCAGCTTGGCCATAGCATGACATCATACTAGAACCTTCAGCCTTCCTTCCATGCGGTGGTTTCTGCAAAGCATAGATAAACCTTCATGATATCTACTTCTTGCCTAATTTTCCCACTGATTAATTTATGTCCATAGCCTGTCCCTCTTTCCCCCTACAAACACATCCAATTGGGAAGACGTTTTTCTAATTCTACAAGCAGTTGGTCCTGTTGGTGATGTCATATCAGAGTCTCCATCAGAACTTCAGAAATCCTAAAAGTGTTTTTAGTGGCTTCACTTTCAGTTATCAAAACACCTGAAGTGAAAATTGACAGAGTAAAGGGGGGAAGCGGAGGTGTGGCGGGGAAGACAGACATATAGTAACAAATATTTCAATGTTTTCAACTCAATAATTGGTAAAAAAAAAATAGGTAAAAATGTAGTTGGTTATAACATTGTCAACAAACTTAATTTATATCTAAAAAAAACCAGTATACCCAAACCCAAATCTTTACAAGTCAACATGGACTAGCTTTGCCCAAGTAAACCATACGTTTGACTCTAAAATAAGTCTCAACAAATTAACAAAGATTAAAATCAAACACAGTATGTTGTCTAACTATAATGGGATTAAATTAGGAAATAATAACAAGCATTTCTGTATAATATTCAAATACTTAGGAATTAAATAATATACTTCTAAATAACGCGTGAAAGAAAACATCACAGGGTATACTAAATGTTTTTAATTAAATGATCAGGAAAAGATAGCCTCAAAATCTGTGAGCTACAGTTCAAGACTGCTTAGAGTAAGGTATTTAGTTTTAAGTGATTATATTATAAAAGAATAAAGTTCTAATATCAATGATACAAGCATTGTCCTAAGATTCATAAAAAAGAAAAAGAAAAAAAGAAGATGACAATAGAGTCATCTATTCTACAAAACGCAGAAGTATAATCAGAAAGAAAAATCAATAAAAGCATAGGTAGTTATTTGAAAATAATATAAATAAAATGGATTAACTTATACCTTAACTGATCTCTAAAAAATTACCCAAATCAGCAATAAAAAAGGGAACATCACTACATATCTTTCAAAAATTAAAATACAATAAAGTAATATTATAAACAAGTACACCAACAAATTTGAAAACTTAGATGTAATAGAAAAATATTTTGAAAATAAAATTTGCCAAAACAGACACAAGAAGAAATAGACAATCTAAATAGTCCTCTACTTATTAAAGAAACTAAATTTATAATTAAATATCTTACCCAAAAGAAAATTGTAGATTCATATGACTTTACTGGTAAATTTATGAAAGCTTTATAAAAGAAATAAAAGTAATCCCATGCAAAATCTTTCAGAAATAAAAAAAAGAAAAAAAATTCAACACATTATAAGAGGCAAATATTGTATCAATAGCAAAAATATAATGGACCTTGCAAGAAAGAAAACTGTAGACAAATATTCCTCATGACCATAGAGGCAAAAGTAAACTACAAATAATGGAAATTTCCTCAATTTTATAAGGATACCTATAAGAAATCTTTAGCTAATATCAAACTTAATGGCAAAAGACGTAATGTTTTCTACTTAAAATCAGAAACAATGCATAAGTATTCATCGTAACCACCTCTCTTCAAAAGTGTATTGAAATTCTTAGCCAATGCAATAAGACAAGCAGGGGGAAAGCAGAGATTGGAAAGGAAGAAGTAGCATGCTGTTCACTGACACATAATCATAAACATAGCACTTTCAAAGAAAATAAAATAAAGGTATAAGACCTTAATAAAAGTCTTTATCAGAGTCTTAGTGTATAAGGTTAATTTAATGGATATGTATGCACTTTCAAAATACCATTGAAATGTAAACTTTGAAAAAATTGGATGAATACGCCATACAGCTATCTCACATATTCTGAATGACAGACTATGAGATATGGAAAAATTTACTTGGGAGAGAATTAAGAGATCTAGATGCATACAAATTAGGAGAGACATCCCCTCTAAATGGCAATTGGTCCTCCTCCACAATGTGTACCACAAGAAACCAAACCATGTAGACATTACTCTTGCCATGAAATCGAAGCTGAGATATAATGACAAGCCCAAGTTGCTACCAATTATGAAAGGTAAGACCATTTTCAGTTTGCTGAAATTGAACTCCAGCATGTGCGACATGAACTGCCAATCAGGAGAGAGATGCCACACATAGTAAGAAGTTCTGGACAAAAGAATAATATTATGAGCACTGAATCAGTTTTGCTAAAGGATCTAACATCACTTCAGCACTTGTAATTTGTCATTATTATTAAGCCATGAAATGAAAAGGTGAGCCAAATGGTGTGTGCTTTCCAGTGGTAAGTTTTTGTTGGAATGAGATACTGGGCCACCAGAGCTGCTAAAATATTTTTTAATGAATTCATAAAGAAAATCCAGACACTTAAAAATAACAAGGCCTACAACAGTGCATTTCAACAGCTTTGCTGAAGGGGAATCAATATTTTTCCTCAAGACTTACTTACTCTGATTCTCTCTTGCAAATACCGACATTGGAAAGTGAAGAGATCATTAGTTTAATCTTAAATCCTGATGAGTAAAAGGCCAGATGGTTTAAATTTAAGACCTAGATTTGTGATAGCACTCCTTCTCACACAAGCAATTTTACTTCATATGTTCATGTGTATGTAGCAGCAGGAATAATTTCTCATATGTTCTCCAAGTAGATGAAATGACAAATTTGCACAAAACCTTTACCACAAAATTTAAAAAATTATCACAGCTCTAAATAATTATAATCTCATAAATTATCACAACTTCAAAGATTTATTTCACACCAAACTTTATGTAACAATGGTTAGTGATGCTTCTGAAAATGTTAGGTAATACAGTTACTAATAATTAACAGTAAGAGCCCACACTTTAATTTTACTAATTGTTTACTATGCACAATACTCTAGGCTACAACGCATTGAATCCTTATAACAGCCGATGAAGAGTGTATTATCATTGTTTCCCCATTTTGGAGGTAAGATAATCAAGGTATAGAGAGGTTAAATTGTTGCTATAATTATTTAGCTAGTAAATGGTATGATTTCTTTTCATAAACTCGTCAGGGCTGACATTTACTAACAAATATGCCATGCTATGAAGACTGAGATGTTAAACACTATGATATTCTGTAACACAGAAAAAAAGTAATAGTATGTAGGAATACCAGATACTCTGTAGCTATCCCTCTACCTCCAAAACTTTGTGGAAAAAGTATAATAAGTTACTGTGGCAATTTGGAAGTAATAACAAGTAAGTCTGTGCTCTTTTAGAAGTTAGAGCCTGTTGTATAAGAGCCAAATGCTACAATATATACAAGTTACATAATTCAATCCAAATCACCACATAAAAAACAAACTATATTTAACCCTGAATTGTATCCTGCATCTTTAAAATAAAAATTGAAAAAAAATTAAAGATATGAATAGACACTTCTCAAAAGAAGATATACAAGCAGCCAACAGATACATGGAAAAATGTTCAGCCTCACTAGTCATCAAGAACTGGCATCCAATTCCTGAACAAAACTCGAAATCCACTGGCCATAAGAGATAAGATAGACAAATGGAACCTCATTAAACTGACAAGCTTCTGCAAAGCCAAAGAAACCATCAAGAGAGCAGGGAGACAGCCTACAGACTGGGAAAAAGTACTTGCCAACTCCAGGTCTGACAAAGGTTTAACATCTTGAATCTACAAGGAACTCAAATGTGCTGAAAAGAAAAAAACAAACAACCCCATTATAAAGTGGGCAAAAGATATGAACAGACACTTCTCAAAGGAAGACATCCGAGCAACCAACAGACACATGAAGAAATGTTCAACCTCACTAATCATCAGGGAT
>NW_007087069.1:411477-436085 GCF_000164805.1 Carlito syrichta | reverse complement strand
GAAGAACTCAAATCACTCTATAAAAAGATACCTGCACACGTATGTTTATCACAGCATTGTTCACAATAGCAAGAACCTGGAAGCAACCATGCTGTCCATCAAAAGAGAACTGGATTTAAAAAATATGGTACATATACACGATGGAAAACTATGCAGCCATAAAAAAGAACAAAATCATGAATTTTGCAGCAACCTGGATGGAATTGGAGTTTATAATACTGAGTGATTTCTCACAGAAACAAATATCTGAGTATCACATGTTCTCACTCATAAGTGAACCTTGAACAACTATCATAATACTATAAGAAAAGGATTGACAGTGGTGGGAAACTATGGGGGGGAAGGGAGGGGAAGGGAGGTGGGATTAATGGTAGTCAATATCTGTCTGGGGACAGGGAGACACTCCTTATCAACAAGGGTGCCTGAACGAAGCATATTTGTATGCCTAACCCTTAACTGTACCCCACAATATTAAAATAAAAAATATTGATTTTTTAAAAATGTGGTACATATACACAATGGAACATTACGCAGCCATCAAGAACAAAATCTTGAACTTCACAGCAACCTGAATGGAATTAGAGTTTATAATACTGAGTGATCTTTCACAGAAACAAAGAGCTGAGTATCATGTGTTCTCACTCATAAGTGAACCTTGAACAACTGCCGTAATACTATAAGAAAAGGATTGACAGTGGTGGGAAACTGCGGGGAGGGGGCAGGGAGGTGAGACTGACAGTAGTCGATATCTGCCTGGTGGGGGCACAGCTCATCAACAAGGCTACCTGCACAATGAATATTTGTATACCTCACTCTGAATTGTACCCCCCAATTTAATAATAAAGATTAAAAGAGGGGAAAAAAATTTTAAAAGAGGGAGAAAAAGAAAAGATAAATAAATAAATGAGTCCATGCTATTGAAGTAGTTTGAATGAATCAATTCTATTAAAGTCTATGTGAACAGGACTTTTAGACAGAAAGCTCAGAGATTCGTATTTATACACACACAAACACACACGCATTTACTTCCCTTTCTTGCAATTTCTTGAGTTAGTGTACTAGAATTTCAAACAGTGAATCTTTTCTACATTACTTACTGAATTATAGTCAAGGAAAGAAAGAAAGTCCAACAATACAGCACTGGAAAAGTGAAAACCAAACAGCTTATAAACACATTTAACAGGAGGGAAAGTGACTGTCATGGTGGAAATAGTATTGGGGTGAGCATGTAGAAAGAAATCTGGCTAATGGCAAACTGCCTTAAAGGCTAATAATTCATAAAGACAAAATTGAAAGGATCCCTCAAGATGTCTGAATGCCTCCCTTCAATTTCCATAGTACCAGGGAAACTTAATCCAAAAATCCTAGATAGGTGGGTCTCTTCTTCGTTTTAAAGAAATCGCCAGGGTCTCAGATTTCAAAATTACCCTCACTCATGCATTGCATATAATTCTCCTACCTTTTGTAATTCTCTTTTTTTACTAAGTAAATCTAACTTTCCCATATGAATACTAGGCTTGACAAAGCAATATTAGGCAAGCCTTCTCTATTTTCCCATTCAAGGAGAATAGACTCAGAAAACGTAGTTGCAAATGTCACCGTAGGAAACACCTCTTCATTTTGTTATAACTGGAGGTCAAGAAATTCCTTGTCCACTGTCATTATCAACTCTCAAACAAAAACACTGGTTCACACACATATTTAGCTATATCTATATCTATCTATTTATCTATATCTATATCTATATCTATATACAGGTCTTCTTTGAGGAATTTTCACCCAAACACACTTTCTGAAATGACTTCATTCTAAGCCAACTGTACCCTCTTTCCAAAGTGTGATCATTGGACCACAAAGCTCATTTATCATATTTAAGTGAGGTGCTTATTAAATATGTAGATTCCAGTACTCTTTTCTGGGCCTATCAAATCAGAATGTGTGGGGCTTAAGCATTGGAATCTGTAATTTTAACAAGCTCTTCCACCAATTTTTATACAAATTAAACATGGAGAAGTACTGCGTTAGCTTGACATCAGGCATCAATTGGCTCCAGTCTAGAAAGCTGTCGGCTTTCTTTATGGCAGAGAACTCTAATGTGCTCAGGTACCTGAGTGCCTGCAGAGAACAAACGCAGACTGTTTAAACAAGGCCAGGTTTGCAGTCAAGGTCTAGAGTAAAAGATACCTAAAATTGCCATGACACACACCCTTACTAACCAGGTATGCATCGAAAGTAAATGACGCTTTGTTACTGAAGGCTATGGTTCACACAACACACCCAAGCTTCAATGAGTTGTCTCCTCCCTGATGTTTTCCTGGTTCCCCTTGACTTCTTGGGATCCTGATATGAGCATAACCTAATATTTTATCATTAAGAATGAAAAATTTGACCGAGCACGGTGGCTCAAGCCTGTAATCCCAGCACTTTGGGAAGCCAAGATGAGAGGATGGCCTGAACCCACAGGTTCAAGACCAGCTTGGGCAACTTCATGAGGCCTCATCTCTACAATAAATCAAAAAATTAGCCGGGTGTGGTAGGTAGCACGCATCTGTAGTTCTGGCTACTTGGAAGGCTGAAGAGGAAGGATCTCCTGAGCTCAGCAGGTCAGCAGGTCAATGCTGGGGGTGGGGCAGGGCATGAGTATGCCACTGCCCTCCAGCCTGGGTGATGGAGTGAGACTCCAACTCAAAAAACAGAAAAGGAAAGGATGAAAATGTTCCTGAAAGGTCCGATTCTATGTCATCTCTTGAGGAGATATTTAGCTTTTATCAGTCCTTATCTATAGTGAAGCACAGGAATATACCCATGATTTGATTTTTGGAGCATCTCTGGCTATTTGTAGCAAACTAAAAAGGTGAAAGGATATATCTTATGCGTTCTGGTATTCCTCCATACACCTTGGTATTTCGGGGACTTCTCTTATACTTCTAGACATGGCATATAAACAACCCCCAATGTGTAGAAATTTCATGTGGGGGAAAATATATTGTTGGTGCAGATAAAATCTCCTAGAGTTGGTGCAAATCCTATAGTTGGAACATTGAGATAATTACATACATGCACTTTTTAAACCAAATTACAAGGTATTAATAATATGGTATAAACATTAGAGCAATGGCGCGTAGTCCAAGGAAAGTTATGTAATGTTATTTTTTCTCTTTTCTTTCTTACTTTGAATTCAGAGTAATTTATTGTTGTGTTCATCTGATGAGCTAAGAATAATAAAACAAATTCCAAGTCCTTGTTGGACAACTTTTGTCTTCTTATTCCAATTTATCATACATATGTAATGGTTAATTCATACCCTAAAGAGAATTTTTCCCCAGAGATATATTCAATGCATTTTTTAGAGCATAAGTTTACTGAGTAGTTTTGAGAAAGAGTAAAATAACTTAACTAGAAACTTCTGCTTCTAGCCACAACAGAGGGGGAAAAAAGAGACGAGATGTACCCTTTCACCTTGAACAACTAAAAGCCATATCAAATATATGTATGAAGAACAATTAGGTTTTACACACACACACACACACACACACACACACACACACACACACACACACACACACTTTAGAACAGTGTTCTTGGAAGAAAAGAGACAAGATGAGCTGTACGATTCCCCAGATTTACCATCAAGAGATCATTAAAGCCCAGGGAAAGGAAAATTAAGTGATGCCCAGCATCCTGGGTAGAGGAGACAGAGTTGAGAATTGGGAAAAGTCAACACAGACCGAATTCATAATGCAGAGTAACAATGACTGGTGCAGAGATTCTCAGAGTGTTTCAGGTGAGTCATTGGCCGAGTACTGATTTACTTCTGTTCCTAAAGAAAATACCCAAGCCATGAAAGGAACCACCTGCAAAGAGAAGAGATTCCAGAGCACATCCAACAATGAGAAGGAGTTTATGGATTCACCAGCCAGAGCGAAGAAACCTTGTAACAGATGGGGCATCAGACAGAACACATGAAACACTACTGACACGGGAATGAGATTTTTCTAGTTGTATACTAAATACCAGTTTCTGGTCTCTCCTAACAGAGATTAAATCCAAACATAAAAAGCCTCATATTGACTTCAAGTAACTTAACTGTGTGCCAGAACAAAGTTCAGAAGACTTTAAAAAACAACAACAACAACAAAATCAGGCACAAAGAAGCAGGTGATCGTGACCAAGTGAGGCTCAGAAATCACACAGGAATGGGTATGGTGGCTCACATCTGTAATCCCAGCACTTTGGAAGACTGAGGTTGAAGGATCACTCGAGGTCGGAGTCAGAACCCTGTGTGGACAACATAGCAAATCCTCCATCCCTATAAAAATTTCTTTTTTTAATTGCCAGGCATATTGTGGCATGCCTATAACCCCAGCTACTCAGAAGGCAGAGGTAGGGAGGATCTCTTGGACCCAGGAATTCAAGATTATAGTGAGCTAGGATTGTGCCACTGTACTCCCAGCCTCAGAAATAGAGCAAGTCCTTGTCTCTTAAAAAAATAAAAATTAAGTAAAAAAAAGTCACATAGATTGTAAAACGAATAAACAAATACATTAAAATAGCTATTATAAGCACATCAGGCCACTAAGTTCAACAACTTAGATGAAATGAACAAATTTCTCAAAGAACACATTATCAGAGCTCATTCAAGAAGTGTTGAATGATTTAAAAAAATACTCAGCACACTAGAAATAGAAGAAACTTTCTGAAATCAAATAAGAGGAATCTAAAAATATTCTATTTTATATCATGCATAATGATAAAAGATGGAATAACATCCCTGTAACTAGTAAAGAAGAAGTGATATCTGCATCAATTTCTAACATTTTACTGAAGATCTTAGGAAGTAAATTAAGGCCAAAAAGTAAATAAGTATAAAAGTAAAACAGATTGGAAAGATGAAGGGAAAAAGTGAGTTTGCAGACTACAAAGTCAACTGACAAAAGAAATTACATTTTGAAATAGTAGTGACCAACCAGAAATTAAAATTTTTAAAAATATCATTTACAATAGCATTACAAATGAAATAATTAGAAATAAATTTTACAAAATGTGAACAAAATCTGTACATTGAAAACAGCAAAACAATTGTAGTAAAAGAGATTTTTTTATTTTATTTTATTTATTTACTTTTTTATTTTTTATATCTTAACTTCTTTTTTTATTTTAAAAATGCGGGATACAATTCAGGGTTAGCCATACAAATGTTGATTAGGCAGTTACCCTTGTTGATGAGGTGTGCCCCTCCCTCCCCTGGCAGTTTTCCTCAACTGACAATCCCACCTCCACTCCCCTGGCAGTTTCCCACTACTGCCAATCCCTTTCTTTTTCTTTTTTTAAAATTTAATTTAATTTAATATTAATTAATTGATTTATTATAAAGATGTGGGGTACAATTCAGGGTTAGGTATACAAACATTGCTAGGAGAGGGAGGGCCATACCTCAACAAGGGTAGCTGCATGATCAGTTTCCCACAATTGCCAGTCCCACCCCCTCTTCCCCTGAGAGTTTCCCACTACTGCCAATCGCTTTCTTATAATATTATAATTGTTCAAGGTCACCTTATGAGTGAGAACATATGGAACTCAGTTCTTTGTTTTTGTGATAAATCACTGAGTATAATCAACTCCAAATCCATCCAATTTGCTGCAAAGTCCATATATTTGTCCTTCTTTATGGCTGCATACTATTCCATCACGTATATGTACCACATTTTTTAAATCCAGTCCAGCTTCGATGGGCAACACAGTTGGTGACGTGTTTTTGCTATTGTGAATGGAGCTGCAACAAACATACGTGTACAGGTATCTTTTTTGTAGAATGATTTGAGTTCCTCTGGGTATATTCCCAATAGGGGAATTGCTGGGTCATATGGAAGGTCAATTTCTAGTTACTTCAGAACTCGCTTCCAAAGAGGTTGTATTAGTTTGCATCCCCACCAGCAGTGTAGAAGCGCTCCTTTTTCTCCACATCCTCGCCAGCATCTGTTATTATTTTATTAATGATGGGCATTCTTACAGGGGTTAGGTGGTATCTCGATGTGGTTTTGATTTGCATTTCTCTAATGATGAGTGAGCCTGAGCACTTTTTCATGTGTCTGTTGGCCGCCCATATATCTTCTTTTGTATTTTGCCCACTTTTTAAAAGGGCTGTTTGTTTTCTTTTCTTTCAACGTGTGTGAGTTCCTTGTAGATTCCAGACGTTAGGCCTTTGTCAGATGTACAGGTGGCAAGTATTTTTTCCCATTCTGTGGACTGTCTCCCTGCTCTTTTGATGGTTTCTTTGGCTTTGCAGAATTTTGTCAGTTTAAAGAGGTCCCACTTGTCTGTCTTATCTCTTATGGCCTGGACACTTTGGGTTTTGATCAGGAATCAGTTGCCAGTTCCAACTTCCATAAGAGTGTTTCCTGCACTTTTTAAGGTGCTTACAGTTTGAGGTTTTATGTTTAGCTCTTTGATCTATTTAGAGTTAATTTTTGTGTATAGTGATAGGTAGGGGTCCTGTTTCAATCTTCTGCATGTGTTCCCAGTTTTCCCAGTACCATTTACTGAGTAGGTGCTCCTCAAGAGATTTTTTTAAAACTAAACGAAATAAATGGTGAATATACCATGCTTATAGATGGGAAAAACTAGTATTATTAAGACATCAAATCTTCCCAAAGTGATCTACAGATTCGATGTGACTGCAATCAAAATCCCAGTAGGCTTTCTTGTGTGTGTGTATACATTGATAAGCTGATTCTAAAAAACATGTGGAAATCCAAAAAAACTACAACCACTAAAAATGAGAACAAAAAAATTCAAAAAACAAAAGAGAAGAAGAAAGCTGGACAATGTGTACTACTTAATTTCAAAACTAATTACGTTAATTTATGACCAAATTGATTTTTCACAAAGGTTCCAAGAACACACAACAAGAAAGGAATAGACTCTTCAACAAATGCTGTTGGGAAAACTACATACCTACATGAAAGAGAATTAAATTGGACCCTATCTCAGCCAATATATAAGAATGAACTCAAAATGAGTTAAATATGCAATCATAAGATCTAGAATTCTAAAACTACTGGGAAAAAGAAGTAGGGAGAATGCTCCAGGACTCTGGTCTGGACAGTGATTCCTTGAATATGGCCACAAAGTCACAGGCACAAAAGTAAAATTATAAAAGTGAAATTGCATTAAACCATAAAGCTTCTACTCAGCAAAGGAAACAATTCACAGTGGAATGACAACTCACATAATAGGAGAAAATATTGGAGAATTATTATCTGATATGAGGCTAATATGCAAAATGCATTAGTAGCTCAAATGACACAATAATAAGAAACCAAATAACACTATTAAAAAATGGGTGAAAGACCTGAACAGACATTTTTCAAGAGAAGACATATAAATGGCCAACAGGCATATGAAAAAATACTCAACATTACAATCACTAGTTAAAATGAGATATCACTTCACACCTGCTAGAATAGCTAATACCAAAATACCAAAAAGTACTGGAGAGGATGTGGAGAAAATGTACACTGTTACAAAAGAAGCAAACTGCTACAGTCATTTTAAAAACAGGTAGAGGTTCCTTAAAAACACTAAACATGGAATTCCTATATGATACAGCAATTCCATTTCTGGGTATACAAAAGAATAGAAATCCATATATGGAAGATAGATTTGCAGTCTCATGTTTATTACAGCATTACTCACAATCATCAAAATATGAAAATGACCCAAGTGCCCATCAAGGGATGAACGGATAAAGAAAATGTAGTATGTATATACAACATTATACTACAGAGTCTTTTAAGAAAAGAACATCTTGTCATTTTCAACATGAATTAATCTACAGGACATTATGCTAAGTGAAATAAACCAGGCACAGAAAGTCATATACCGTATGATCTCACTTATATGAGGAATTTAGAAACAGTTGAACTCATAGAAATAGAGAGTAAGATGGTAGTTACCAGGTTGATGGGATGGGTGAGGGTGGATCAGGAAAGAGGAGACATTAGTAAAAGATGCAAAGTTTTAGTCAGAAAAAAAGAGTAAGTTCCAAAGATCTATTATACAGCGTAGTGAAAAGAGTTCAAAGCAATCCATTGTATATTTCAAAGCTACTAAAAAAAATAGATTTTAAATGTTCTCTTCACAAAGAAAGGCTAAGTATGTGAGTGGGAAATATTTTAATTAGCCTGATTAATCATGATACAATGTATACATATATCATCACATCACATTTTACTCTGTAAATATACTAATATTATTTGTCGATTTAAAAATCCATCATTTTTCTGTACAAATTTGGGGCACAGGATAATTTTGCTACATACATAATTGTTTCATTGTGAAGTTGGAGCCATTAGGATATCCATCACCCAGATAATGTGCACTATGCTATACCCTTAAATATTCTCTCATTGTCCTCCCACTGCAGCCCCCACCCTCTGAGTCTCTGTTGTCTATCATTCCACACTCTGCATCCATGTATACACATTATTTGGCTCCCACTTATAAGTGAGAATGAATAAATAACACTAATGATAAAGCTACAGTAATCAAGAAAGTTCAGAAATACAGGTACCCATATGCTGCTAATCATCATTCAACGAAGTAACCAGGCAATTCAATGGCGAGAAGATCATCTTTTCAAGAAATTTTGTTGAAACAATTGGACAGCCATAAGGAAAACAAGGAAGCTTAAACCTTCCCTCACACTACATACAAGCTTTGGTCAGAATAGATCACATATCTAAACATAAGAGCTAAAGCTATACAACTTTTAAAAACAATATCAGAGAATATCTGAATGACAGTGGGTTTGACTGAAATTCCTTGAATATTACACAAAAAGCCTGAACTTTAGGTTTTTCTAAAAATGTTAAGGTAGGCCAGCCTCGGTGGCTACACCTGTCCTCCCAGCACTTTGAGAGGCTGAGGCAGGAAAATCATGGACGTCAGGAGTTCGAGACCAGCCTGGGCAGCATAGCGAGACTTCATCTCTACCAAAAATGAAAATAGTCGGGAGCTATTTTAAAAAGAAAGTTGTTTGGATTTGAAAGATGTCAAATCCACAACACCAGCACAACTTGTATGAAAGTATTTGGAAGTGGGAAGCTCTAGTCCAGAGCAGCCATGCTCACTACTGCTCCTCCCCTTCGACCTTTGTATCTGTTTAGAGCAGTGCTGTCCAATGGAACTTCCGTAATAAGGGAAATGTTCTATTTCTGCGCTATCCAATAGGCTAGTCACTAGCACCTGTAACTATTGCGTGCCTTGACATGTGGCTGCTTTACCTCATCAATAAGGGGACCTGCACAATGAATATTTGTATACCTAACCCTGAATTGTACGCCACAATTTAAAAATTAAAATTAAAAGAGGAAAAAAAAATGTGGCTGCTTAAGGCATAAATCAACATTGCTTAATTCAAATTGATTGATTGATTGATTGATTGATTGATTTGAGTTGAAGTTTCATTCTTGTCACCCAGACTGGAGTGTAGTGGCAAGCTCCCGGCCACCGCAGCCTCGACCTGCTGGGCTCCAGCGATCCTTCCGCCACAGCCTTCCAAGTAGCTGGAACTACAGATGCATGCCACCACGCCCGGCTAGTTTTTGTGATATATTGTAGAGACAAGGTCTCGCCAAGCTGCCCAGTCTGGTCTTTAAATAACCACTCATGGCTAGCGGCTACCATATTGGACAGTACAGGTTTGGAGAATCATGACTCATTTAACCTCCTAATCTAGGAACTTCCGATAAACCCATCTCCTTCGGTTTTTTTATTTTTCATTAGTTCATAGGTTGAATAAATATTGATTAAACACTACTGCTCTTTTGCGTATTATTGGATTCCCACTATGGAGTACAAACAAGGTCTTGTCCTCATGAAGGTTTTGTTCCAGTGGGTCGCACCGATCACCAAATGCTATCATGTCAATGGCAACAACTTCAGTCAACTTTTCCCACCTCATCGTCTCTGCCACTTTCTATAAAGTGTCAAGGTCATTAAAAGCCATCCCAAAGGAGGAAGTAGCTTAAATAGATTGTTTTAGTTGTTGCCATTTATTTGCTTCTGGTGGTGTGGAGAGGAAATAAAAGTGGCCTTTCAACCAGATGTTTTGGTGTTATCTTAGACACCCTAAAACTAAAATATTAAGATTAGTGACTTCTCAGCTGAAAATTATGAAAGCTTCAAGGTACCATTTCATGCGACGCCCTCCTCTGTTTGTCATTGCCCAAAGATTGATGATAGAATTGGCCGAAGTACACAACTAAGTTGGATTCAGTTGTCGTATTGTTCATGCTGATGTATGTCTGTAGATTGTTTTACAATATGTCCATGTATTGTCGTAATCTATAGTGATACCAGTATTATTATCCAGGTATAAAAACATCCTCTTGCAAATGGAAAAACAAATTTATTTGAAGTGGCCTCAGATGTTCAAATACGCAGTGAAATTGTCCATCATATCTCCAGGTCTGAGCAACCTGTGTGATCTGTGCATTTTTCTCCTCTGCAAAATACATGGCATAGCTTCTGAATTGTTTTCCAGGATGAATTTTATTTTGATAATAAAGTCTTGGTAATCAGACTGAAACTTGTTAGTTAGCAAAACGTGGTTTCAAATCATGGAGGAAAAAAGAAAGAAACTTGTCAAAGATTTTATCTTGCGATGACAAATCCATCCAGAACTGTAAATTTGTCAGAGAAAGCCACGGAATCATCCTGAGGGAAACCAAGTACATTTATGAAGGAAACACAAACCCCATACAAGTGTCAAAAGGATAGGAAATCAATGTCTGCAAAGTCTTTAGACTGTCAAAAAGACATACTTTTGGCTGCATTGGCTCTGACTCCTTGGGACACCCAAAGGAATTATCAGAGCCTCAGAACAGCAAGCCTCATTACCATAGATGTAATAAAACTTATTTTCTGCAGACTTCTTGGTTATCCCCATTTAAAAGTGGTGAAATGCTGATATCCCCAATACTCTCATGAAAGATGGAGTAACTAAAACTAATTTTTTAGTCTAAAATTGCTAACTTCCTAGCAGAGCCAATAAGAATTACATAAATGACCATTTTTATGCTCCTGACGAAAAACAACTTGTTATATCAACAAAATTGCTATAGTTTGAAGGAATGGGGGCGGGGGAGATATTTCTGACTTAACATCATTGAAACAGCATCAAAATAATTTATCCTAATGGCCTGTGAATAAAAAGTACCACAGCGCTCTGTATCAGCGAATCAGCTTAGCATATGGCTACGTGTATGGCATGTTAACCAGCATTTGAGTCTTTTGTAACACAGGAAACCAGGTGAGAAAAACAGTGTGTCATCTGAAAGAAATGCAGGACCCCCAGGAAGCACTGAGAAGAAGACCTTGCCTTGCCTATCTTCAGACCGCAAGCCTCAGGCTCAATCTACACAGGCAAGCATTCAAGTTACTTT
Organism: Carlito syrichta; assembly: GCF_000164805.1. Classification (NCBI taxonomy): domain Eukaryota; kingdom Metazoa; phylum Chordata; class Mammalia; order Primates; family Tarsiidae; genus Carlito; species Carlito syrichta. The sequence continues at coordinate 424,638 of NW_007087069.1, read as the reverse complement.
ATCGTTCTCTGTCCCAAATCCTGGACACAGTGGGAAGGGACTAAGTAATCTCCCTTTCTAGCCCCAAAGGGATTCCATTGCTCTGTTATCTGAGTGCTTTCATTTCCATCACGAACAACTGGTGCTTTGAAAAACTGCACATCTAATTTGTTTACTATTTTCCTGAGTGTGGTTTTCTTGGTGACCAATATGGGAGTAGAGGGAGTTGTCTGGGTCTCAGAGCCTGAGAATAAGGTGACTGGTGACAAAAGGTGACACTATGAGGAGAATTTGTTGTTGCTTTTATTTCTATAAAAATAGTTTTACTTAATATCCGATTCTGACAGACTTTTTGAAACAGCTTAGTTTTCCTAAACTTGCCTGGTTATAAGAAACTCTTGGAACGATAAATACAGATCATCAGATCCTCCTCCAGGGACTCTGACCCCTGGAAAGTGCCTAGGAATCTGAATTTTTAGCAGGTGCCCCATATTTGAGAAATACTGCCCTAGGTTAGCACCCTGCAGAAGACAACTTTCAGAAAGTAAACACTGGTGCCAAATAATAGCAACGGAATCTGAGCAAGTTTGTTAAATCCTGGTTTCATCTAGTTCCTCTCAGCTTCTTTCCCACTCTCATGGCCTTTAAGAGATGTTTATAGAAAGTTGTTCATCTGGCGATGCTTACAGACGGAGGAAGGGGAACTTGTATGATGATCTGTTACAGTTGTTTTTCTCATTTAAAATTGAATTCCATACCTCTGACAGATGGCTTCAGAAATAGTTTGTTCATCTTCTAAATAATCTAAAATTGACTTAGTTTATGTTGCCTGGGACCCAGACTCTGAGATGGAGATTTGCAGGCACCAAGTTTATCGGGGAGCTCTTAGGATCAATATATTTGAAGAAGTGGAAGAAGCAGTGGTGGACAGGAGGACATGTTGAACAGCCAACATTGCAGCAAAGGCATCAGCTGATCTCAAAGAGAGACCTGGAACTAGACGGCCCTTCAGATTCGTCTCAGACAAATTCAGCCACGATTCCCGGTCTCTATTCTGCCCTATCCATGTTTTATGGGAAGTGGGCTACCCTTGGGGTATGACCTTGGGCAAGACAGTCATCGTCTTTGGAGAGCAATTCTTAGAGGAAATTCAGCCATGACCCATTAGCAGGCAACACCAATGGAGAAATAAGTTGGTTCTGAAGGTCTTGAAGAAGGCAAGATGGGGATACACACCAGAACATCTACTGCAGAGCACTAAGTCCAGTCTTACTCACCTTCACTCATGTCAGGCTGCTCTACATTTCAATAAGAAAATAAGTAAGCTGGGGCCCACGATCAACTTCGCAAACACTAAGAAGCTCTAAACATTTTAAGACTGGTGATTTAGCACATTTTCAATGCACAATAAGGGCAGAGAAGGAGAGTCAACATATTTTAGCACTAAGCCGTCAGCTTTCATTAGAGTTAGTTGTTCCAGAAAAGCAAAGGGAAATAAAACACAGAGAAACACTAACAAAGACTCATGTTACCAACCTCTCAAATACACTGACCATACATTGGTAGTTTATATTGAAAAAAAAAGGAAATGTGCATTTTACACATTTCAGTGAGTCAACATTCTCATCCACTAAGGCCTCTCATCAATCATTTAGTGGTCAGACAACCCCACAAACAAGGAGTGCATCCAAGCTCACTTGTGGAGTTATTATGAATTTCAGGTGCTGTGTGCCGCCTTTCACAGTGAACACTTTCACTGGGCACTGGGCAACATGCAAGCACCAATCTGCTGCTAAATGGTCCGGTTCTCAAATTTTCAACCAGGGATAATCATGCTTAAGTCAAGTGTCAACAGAGGTCTTGTTTAACCACAAAAAGTCAGACAGTGCAATCTGGGCTCCAGCGTTGCCTGTGTAGATTCCAGTGTTCTCCAGGGCAAGGTTTTCTGCTATCCTTACTGAAGTGGAAGACCTTGAGAAGTAAGCTAGTGATCGTGGATGGAGAATAGTGGCATAAAGCTCATATATCCGCACGCTCAATTTGAGTACAGGTAACACTATGAACTTTGAATGTAGTCAGTCATTATTCTAGTAAATGGTAAATGGTTGATGAGCCAGAGAGTTCAAATCTACATCAGCATGCCCCCAAGGAGGACAAAAGTTACTTGGCCTTCCTGCTCATTAACTCTTATTAATCACTGATGTAATAATAGGTCTTGATAATTAACCCCAATGCCACTTTTTGTTTCACTGTTGAAATTGACCTTTTCTCTTTATTCCGTCTGGAGGAAAAGGGAGGGGTTATCTCAGAACCAGCCTTCCGACATTCTGAAAATATTTGTTTCTCAGCAAAACGTTCTTTTTCACATCCTTTCTCCTCCGTGTGAGCACATTTTTGCCTGACTACTGGCTTTTCCATTGACTATTCTCACTTGACCTGAGCATCAGTGGAAAGATGACGGAAGAGAAGCTGATCACCCTCTACACTGCCCAAAGCTTTGTTCTCTTTCTACTGCTGCAATGACACAAATCACGTGAGATGTAAGCAACTTTAATAAATAACTGCAATAAATAGAAGTTGCAAATTAGTATCGATTTTCCTCTGCCATCGTATAACTACATTTTTTTTCTATAGTATAAGGAAAATGTAACCAAGAAATCACATATTCGGCAGGAGTGTCTTCATCTATAATCCTGTGTTCTAACTTGACATATTTAGTCATAGGGTCCTAGAACTCCTATTAAAAAACTTTATTGTAAACTCTGTTGTGGGTCTCTGTTGTGGACGGTAATATTTCAAAAAATATTACCGTCCATGCACACGATTTGGTTTTCTCCCAGGGTTCATTTCCCCTTCCCTCCCCCCAAGAACTATTTTTACCCAAGATTGAGCTATTTTGACTGGAACAAAAATCAAGAAAAACTTTTGTCTTAGAATTGGAGTCAGGGAAGAAGTCAAAATAGAGAATGAAACGGATGTGCTGGCCACTAGTTTTATAACTCCCAGAAAACAATTGGGGCACACAGGGAGTAGAAGAGCTAGGCATTCCAAATCCAGTGCAGTAATTCACAAGGGCATGGGAACTTCACACCATATCCCTTCCAAGTCATCCCATCAGAGTGAATTCAAATGCAATTTCTTATTTTTCCTAGGAAATATGAGCTGAAGTATCTATATTCATGAATGATCACACACCTACACAGACATCCCACAATAAAGCATATTAAGATATATTTATGATATTCTTCTAACTGCTCCATAATTTGTAAAACATCTTCACCATGGACTTGGGACTTCGCTATATTAGGTGTCTTTCTCAAGTCACAGCTGTGCTTCTTTTTTTTTTTTTTTGAGTTGGAGTCTCACTCTGTCACCCAGACTGGAGTGCCATGGCTGCTCCCGGCCACCGCAGCCTCGACCTGCTGGGCTCCGGCGATCCTTCCTCTTCAGCCTTCTGAGTAGCCAGAATTACAGGCATGCGTTACCACGCCCAGCTGATTTTTTGATTTATTGTAGAGATGAGATCTCGCCAAGTTGCCCAGGCGGGTCTCGAACCCGCGGGCTCAGGCAATTCACTCACCTCAGCCTCCCAAGGCACAGGATTATAGGCTGAGCCAACGAGTCCGGCTACAGCTCTGCTTCTCTGCTCAATTTCAGAAATATACTCATTCTGTTGCCATATATTTGTGTCGCCTTCACCTTTCATCTTTTATTCTTTCTTTAATCAACTGCAATTCAGCTTTTTCAATATCAGTCCATTATAATAGCTCTCACTGTGGTCAATAATAATCTTCATCTTGCTAAATCTAATGCCCAACTTTTTGTGGTCATCTATGCAACCTCTCCAAAGATTTGGAACAGTTGAATAGACTCTCTTTTGACTTCCATGACATCTGATTTTCATCCTACTTCACCAGCCTTATCCTTTACTTACCATTCCTTCTTTCTCAACCTAAAATATTGTCTTCAGTTTTTTTATTTTCTCTGTACGTTTCTTCACTAGATGAATTCTATAAAGTCCTGTGGCTTAAATACCTTATGTATGCTTATGACTTCTATATTTATGTTCCTGGGTCTGAGCTGTATGCTCTCTGTACAATCAAATCAACATCAATGGTCGGTAAGCTTCTTACTTTAACCTGACTAAAACGTACTGTTTTCCCTCCACATCTGCCCTTTCCCTAGTCCTTTCTATCAATGGTACCTATTGTCATATCCATTCCATTTGATCAAGTCAAAGTTCTGCATATTATCTTTGATTCCTTCCTTACTCTTACCTCACACTGAATCCATTAATGGATCATGTTTTCTTCACTTTAAAATATAGCCTGACTCAGCTCATCACTTCCAGCACTTGAAATCTCAAGATTTGTTTTCACACTTGACTGACTGACTGTAAAAGACTCCAAGTTAAGTTTTGCCTTTACTTTTTCCTACAACTCTTTTTCTACAAAGACCCAAAATTATGTTTTAAGAAGAAGAATGTAGTCAGGTCACTCCCTTGCTCAAGAACCTCCAGAAGTTTCCATATTGTTCAGAATCAAATCCAAATTCTCTACCCTGACCTCAAAGGCCATATATGATCAATCTTGTTTCTTTTCAATTCTGTCCTGCCTTACACCGTAACAGGCATGACTATCTTCTGGCTCTTCCTCAAACACACCAGTGTGTTTGTCTATGCATCAGATCTTCTACACTTACTTTACTTTCTGCCTGGAACGTCCTTCCCAGATCTCCACATGAATGGTTCTCTCATTATGTCAAGTCTGGGCTTCCACACTATGTTCTCAGAAAGTCTTTCTTTGATCACCCTCTATGGGTAGTCCTCTCTTCCCACCATCATTTCTGATCACCTTCCTGTACTTTGTTAGCAGAGCTCTTAGAGTACCTGGAATTACTTTCTTTAAAAAAAAATTATTTTAAAGATGTGGGTTGCAACTCAGCATTCGATATACAAATGTTCATCATGCAGGTACCCTTGTTGATGAGATGTGCCCCTCTCCTCTGGCACTTTCCCACTACTGCCACTCTTGCCCCCCTCCCCTGGAGTTTCCCACTACTGCCAATCTTTTTCTTATAGTATTACAATAGATGTTCAAGGTCCACTTATGAGTAAGAACATGTGATACTCAGTTCTTTGTTTCTATGATAGACCATTCAGTACTATAGACTCTAAGTCCATCCAAGTTGCTGTTAAGTTCATAATTTTGTCCTTCTTTATGGCTGTGTAATATTCCACTGTGTATATGTACCACATTTTTTTTTATCCAGTCCTCTTTCGATGGGCAGCACAGTTGGTTCCATGTTTTTGCTGTTGTGAATAATACTGCAATAAACACGTATGTGCAGGTATCTTTTTCATAGAGTGATTTGAGTTCCTCTGGGTATAATCCCAGTAGAGGTATTGTGGGGTCATATGGAGGTCTATTTTTAGATCTTTTAGGAATCACCAAACTGGTTTTCACAGAGTTTTTACTAGTTTACACTCCCACCAATAGTGTAGAAGTGTTCCCTTTTCACTACATCCTCTCCAGTATCTGTTGTTTTCTGAGTTATTGATGCTGGCCATCCTGACTAGAGTTAGGTGGTATTTCAGTGTGTTTGCATTTCTGTACGTGCAGCCAACAGATACATGGAATTACCTTCTTTATTTTTCACAGGGCTTAGAAAGGTAAGGTCCCTGTGTGTATTTAATCCCAGAACACAAATCAGTACCTAGCATGGAATAGAAAACAGATAAATAGATATTCAAAAAAATTGGGGTTTTTTTTTCTCTGATTCCTCCCTCTTAAATTGTGCTCTTTTGTTGACCACAAGAATCAGGACTTCATCTGAGCCATGTGCCTTTGAAAAGCTCCATTTCAAGTTATTTAACAATCTAAACAAACCTTTGAAATTATTTTGGGGGTTGGCGTATTACTGAGTAAGCCACCTTATCTAACAAACAGCTGAAACAATCATATTACTTTCTTCTGGTCACTGAGTTATCTTGTGATTCATTTGGTTGAATAAAATATAGACATTATAATAAATAGTCAAGTTATTTAGAAATGAATCGTCTCAAGAATCACTTTCACTAGAATCCATTGTTGACTAACTCAACCACATCCTGACCACTAAATATGTTTAATATTTTATTATTCAATCAAACCCAAATTACTACAAACATATTAGTTCACACTATAATCTCTTATGTATAATTCTAAAAATCCAACTTTCTTCCAAAATCAGTTTTTATTTCTGAAATACTAACATTGTAAATCTGTACCAAACTTATCTGTTGGTAAAACCTGGGCTAAATGGATATGAAGTTATTAATAGTATTATCTATTTTATATAACATGCTATTCATATGTTTAGCTATAAAATTATTAAGGTGTTTGCTATGAGTCTCACCCACATCTCTTCCTCCTGCACAGTGCCTATGGCAAGTTTCCTGACCAACTGGCTATAGTCGTTCCTATTTTATTCTGTGTTTTTTCAGAGATATGCACTTTGATGCAAACATGAATAGATCTTTTTTATACAGATGTAGCATACTAGAAGTACTAAACATTCACATATGCATATTTCTGCAACTTATTTTTTTCTACTTAATACATCATGGACATCATTTCATATCAGTAAAGAATAACCTGTCTAATTCTTTTCTTACAGTGCAATTTTACTATATAGTAACAATAAAATATATAAACCTGAGCTAATTTAGATAGCTCACTTATTTCCGGTAGTTTTCTCTTGTAAATTATGTACCAATGTTCATATGTTTAGACATATCTGCAAAATAAACACTTAGAAAAACAACATGACAAAATGGACAAAGGATATTAATAGATAATAAACATAAAGGAAAATACAGATATCTCTTTTCTTATTGATTTTGTTTCTTATTAATTAATTTCATATATTCATAGAAGGTATGAATATATTAGAGAAATTAAATCTGTCTCTGATATGCCTTACATTTTTTCCCAGTTTCTGACTTGACTTTTGACTTTGCTTTAAGTATTTTTATAAGAATTTATTAAAATTTTTATGTAATCAAATTGATGACTTTTTATACTTTAAAATTTTATGGAATTTACATGGTATTCAGAAAGCCTCAATTTTATAATTAATTTTAAATGAGTATATGTTGCTTTTCCTACATGAATATGTATCTATTTACATTTGAGGTTTGATCTCTTTGGATATATTTTGGAGTAAAAGGTCTGATATAATCCAATTTTTCCCAATCCAGTGTTCCCATTATTGAGCACTCTTTTTATATTTTCTAGTTTTCTTTTCATTACACGCATTACCTGGGAATCCAAAATGGCACCCAGTGAAGAATATTCTATTTTCTTTTTCATACTGACTAACTTACAATATGAATTCTATGAAGACTGGCATTTTTCTGTTATTCTCGGGGTCTAGGGATGCACATTATGTTACACAATGGCAGATATGGTGCCAGGGCTGCAAACACCTTCAAGCAAGTCCCAAAGGAGCTATGTTCTTGCTTATTTGCATTTGAGATGTCATTTGAGCACAGGTCAAGCATTTTGCTTTCCCGCTTCATTGTGCTTTTTTTGGAATCTTAGATGTCAGAAAACAACTGAAGTAGTAAAACAAATAACAAAGAAATTTTGTTAGGAAATTATTCTTTCTTTTCACTTTTTGTTTTCAAATATGTGACTATCAGAACCTCTGTAATGATAGCTAATAAACAGTTGTGATATATATATATATATTTTTTTTTTAACTGTATAAGACCAGTTGTGTAACCATCTTTAACCAGATATTTCAAATAGTCTAATTAAACTTTCTATTTGGCAAACTCTACCATGAATTTGTTTAATTAATAAAATTCATGAGTATTTTCTATGTCCAATTTATTCACATTATTTTCTATGGGAAGACACATAAATGAAAAGATATGTTCTTGTTTTATCCTAGTATCCTAGCATAGTTCAGCCAGAATAGACAATAACAGAACATGTTACTTGCAGGGGCAGAAATGTGCCCCTGGAAAAAAAAAAAAGGACATGCAAGCAAGATGCTTATTTAGGCAGCAAATTACCAGTAGGTTTTAGGAATGCAGACCAGAAAAGAGGATGAGTCTTTCCAAATCCCACAGTCCATCCCATCTACCTCAAAATCATTGCTTTTAACTCCCATTTTTTTCTTATGCCACGTTCACTGCCCTAGCCCAGAACTTTATCACCCCAATTCTTAGATAGTTGAAACCCCTGGAGCTCATAGTTCCAGCCCTTGGTTGTCACAGTGTTCTCACAAATGTTATCATATTAAGACTCTAGAGAAAAGTCTTTGGTGGCTCCTTTACGACCTACAGGATAAAGTCAAACTGCATTCATACAATGACCAATATCCTCCATGGTCTGCCTTTACTTTACTTGTCCGTGTTCATCTAACTTAAATAACTCTTTGCCAAACACCCTGAATCCCAACTACTGCCGAATACTTTACAAGTTCCAAATGTTACCAAGGAATATGAGATGCTCAAAGTCACACTTTTTTCCCTCTGGAAATTTCCTCCTTAACTATCTGTCCATCTGACACAGTTTATTAATCTCTCAAAACCAGTTCAGATTTGTCCTCCTCTGTGAAACATTTGCTGACCAAACTAACCCAGATATAAATGACTAGTACCTCCACAGTACTAACAACTTACCTTGTTCATGAATCTATCCACGTACTTTTTCCACGATATTGCAATATATGTTTATCTTTATGCTGCATTGTCTAGTGTAGTCCTAGAAAGATGTATAGTAGATTGTGACAGTATTATTTTAGTGTTCTCTGGCTTATCTCTGCTCTATGACCTGTTTATCAGAGGGGAACATACTGACCTTTCTGGTGGGAGGAGATAGAACACATTTTTTAAATTAGTTACAGAACTGCTATTTTACTACTTGGGACTCAGAGACTTATTAGTAGAAGTTCAATACACATGATTAACAAAGAAAAATCATAAAAATGTGTGAAAAGAATAGTGGTTATAAAAATGGAAGAGTTCTCTGAGCTGCTGAAATCAGTTTCTCTGGTAACATTTGCGGAAAACTGGTTCTATGCTCATGAGCATAGAGGAAAAACTTATTACTTGTTACTTACCTTGCTACTGTTTTTATTACTATTTATAAGCATAGAAACATCAAGAAGTTGAGGTGGCGGTTATGAGAGGTAGGATTATTTAACATTCTTTTATTTTTATTTTTATTTTTTGAGTTGGAGTCTCACTCTGTCACTCAGACTGGAGGGCAGCGGCCGCTCCCGGCCACCGCAGCCTCGGCCTGCTGGGCTCCGGCGATCCTTCCGCCTTCGTCTTCCAAGTAGCAGGAACTACAGGCGTGCGCTACCACGCCCGGCTCACTTTTGATTTATTGTAGAGATGAGGTCTCGCTAAGTCGCCCAGGCGGGTCTCGAACCCGCGGGCTCAGGCAATCCACTCACCTCGGCCTCCCAAAGTGCTGGGATTACGGGCTGAGCCACCGAGCCCGGCCTCTTTGACATTCTTTAATGCACTTCTGGTTAAGAGGACTTTAGTTGCCAAAGGCATTCTACCTGCAGTTAACCAGGTTTTACCAGACATCTAAATAACAGGGGTTACACACAATAGAAGATCTGAGAGTGTTAAACCTGCTTTAAAGATTTTTCCTCTCCATTTCAGTTCTTCAGTGATTTAATCGCAATGTCATTTGGCCATTATATTTGCTACATCAGTTTTACAGTAAAATTGCAAGTGTCCTTGCAAAAGTGTCTGACCAAGTGTCACTTGCCCACTTCTCCTTTGCTCACTAACACACTCTGATTTTAGCCTGAAGGCAGGCATTCTGGTCTAAGCTAGCTTTGCAATCTTGTTCCAAATTAACAACTTCTTTTGCAGCTGGGTGGCCATGTGGCCCAGGGAACTCCAAAAGACGTAGGGGACTACTGGAAGAGGACTTACTGGGAAAGTTCATGGCAAACTAATAAATGGGGTTGATTAAAACTTGCCCTCTTTCTTTTTGCCTGTATCTTCAGATGCCATTGTATAACCAAGAGGCAAAAAAGAAGGATGATTTAGTATGGTGCAGCAGAAAGAGAAAGGGTGTGGGCTTTTGCTGTTTTTGTTAAGACACTGGATCAATCCCTCCTTCTTGTGATGTGAGAGCAAAGCCACACTTGATAGAGTATACTGCAATTTGCAGCTAAACACATTCCCCTGCAAGATAGAGTGTGTGGGGTGATTTAGAAGAAAATCTTTCTTAAGAGTTTTCTCTCTTTGCCAACCCTCCAAAACTTGTATGGAAGATAATCTATCAGCAATGACTTATTTGTTTTAAATATGGATTTGAGGAAGGACATATGACATTATACACTAAAGGAATGAGAGTCATTGTTTAAGATACCTTCAAACCAATAACAAAAATTTTTCTTCAATTATGCCTGTAAATTCTGAAAAGAGAGGTATTTGGGGTATAAGCTGCTAAAAATAGTGACCCAGAACATTGAGACTAAGTAGAAGGCCTTACGGTCCTATGTCTTTGCTCAGAAACACTAAATCTATCTATAACATAAAAGTAGCGGAGCATGGCCATGTTTAATCTCTATAGCTTATAGAAGTGATCTCTAAAAGAGAGGGTTTTGTTTCTTGTTAGAAAAGTGGAACTCTTGGCTGGTTAATGTGTTTGGTGAGCCAGCCTTCTAACCCATGAATTGAAGGCAATTAGTTTTCAAGTTACAAACTTTTTTCTTGCTCTCTAGGCTTTGCCTTCAAGTTATTTTCATTTAAACAGAGCTTTAGGGCCCTGAACTGATATTTTGATACCCTGATAATTTGTGGTCTTGCTAAAGACTAACTCTTTGCACAACCTCCTGGACTTGATTTGCTATTTCAAACTTCCAATTATTTCACACCTTCCTTTGAGACTTTTTCTAATTGGGTTGTATTTTCCCAGTTGAAATCAGAACTGGCCCAACCCTTGCCTTAATCAAAATTTGAACACTTTTTTTTAAAGATTAAAATTGCACCGTGTTTTTCAATAGATGTCGTTTTTACAATCTTCTAACTTTCATTTTCGTGGGACAAATAAGAACCTTAAAATACTGGGAAAATATTTTCTTACCCAATCCCCAAGCCCAATCTTTACTTACATAAAATTCCCGTAAATAAACACTTTAGACAATATTTATAGCTTTTAAATGTTTAGCAGACATTGTGATAATTATCTATGAACCAGTAAATGAATTTTATGATTTGTGACTAAGACTACTTCCAACTTCATCCTTTTCTCAGGTAGAAAAAGTCATATTACTGCCCTGCAGCATAAGACCAAACAGCTATTCAAAACCAAATTAGTCTAAACCCAGGTACCACCTTCTCATTAGAGAGAAAATAAGAAGGAAAAGCTTAGCTGTTCTTACAAGACCAGCGCAGCTAAATGTCATTCCAAGAATAAAAGGTCTTGTTTTAGTCCCTTGTAGGCTGAGAATAAACGTTTTGGGTTACTGGAACTTGATGGGTGTGATTGGCCATTATTTTCCATTTCCTGAAAAACCTTAAGAAAAATAAAATTACAGCTCATATGTTCCACTGCCTTTCTCTAAACTGTTAGGTGTTTAAGTTGCCTTCTAAAAACATACCTTAATTTTCTTGTGTATGTCTGTCCATGCATGTGGATATTTGCAAGAATATCTGTTTCTGTAAATGTCTACACAATGAATCATGCTTTCAGTATAGAATATTGCTTGGGAAGATCAATAATTTCACAATAGTTTATCAAAACCCAATTGAGAAATTTTCAGCTGAAGATTTTAAAAACAGATTTATTCTTAAAGAGAATAGTCTCATGAAGAATAAATGAATTCTGACATTTCTTTCTCAAGAGTTCTCCCATCATTGCAATGAGTCTACTTGTTCTTTAAAAAAAAAAGTTGCACTCTCTGATGAATAAATATTTTAAGGTTCTTAGTCCATTAATGTATTGTCTAGATAACAAAGCCAAAAATTTCAGCAAAATGAAAGATCAAATGACTTCTGGTAATCCAAAATAAACGTCACAATGCTTCAACTACCTGGCTCTTAGTAGAATTCCATCTCCAGTTGTTCTTTTCAAGATGCATGTCCAAACACTGATTTAAGATTATATAACACATGGAAGGTTAATTGTAATAATTAGGAAGGAGCTAATTTCAAGAAAAGTTTGCATTGACCAAAGCAAGGGTTAATACTTAATACCTTAAAATAGGAACAAATACAGAAAAACTAAATCGTTATTGAAAAAACTTAAACAAGTCATCAAACAAAAGTCTAGTGCCATTCGAAGTAGAAAAAAATAGATAATAGTCATCATTTCTTTGGTAGCTGTTCAGAAATTTAGATTAACAGGAAAATGTCAATTTTTTTAGCATATAGCATTTTTCTTGCTTTCTTAAATAGAGTAAAGACTAAATAAAACTGTGACCTTTTCTTGGTCAGTAATTATCATAGATCAGAGTTTTCCAATAGAAACAAATACAGTTCACAAATACGAACCACACATAATGACCTAATGCAATTTTAAAATGCATTTTAAAATTGCATTAAGTCATTAAAGGTAGTAAAAAGTAAGGAGATGAAGTTAATTTTAACAACATATTCTATTTAACCCAAACTATTATAATTTCAACATAATATACAAACTATTAATATTATATTTTATATTGCTTTTCTTCAAATTAAGCTTCCAAAACTTGATGTCTGTTTTATACTTGTATGTCAGTTTTGACTTGTCAGATTTCAAATGCTCAAGAGCCACTTGTGATAACCAGCTAGGTTAGTGAACAGGGCAGTCCTAGATGCTGGGTCTAAATAGCAAATGATACAGACAAGTTTCCTGTTTTCATGAAGCTTGTATTCTACTTCAGGAAAGATACAGAAAACTACAGAGATAAGAAAGAGAAAGAAAAGTCACATGATGTGAAAGTGCTTTGAAGCAAATGACAAGGTTGATGAGATAGAAAATGCTGAGGTGTCGGGGTGCTCTGCGGATGTGGCATTTAATGAGAGGCCTGAATGAGTGGTAAACTGTCAGCTGTGATGGGTGAAACAGAGCTTTCACAATAAGCCTGAAATAGAAATAAGCTTGTATGTCTATGCAACAATAACAACAAAGGATGGTGAGATTTGAGCAGAAGGAGCAGAGAGGGAGAATGGTACCA
>NW_007087069.1:387486-409986 GCF_000164805.1 Carlito syrichta | reverse complement strand
CATGTAAAATAATTTATTAGACTTCCTCTCCCACTGTATAGCAAGGACTGAATTTGCTCTCTCACAATGAGCAACAAGAACATCAGACAAAACACTTACGACAAGGGTTTCAGACATCTGACAACTGGCATCACGGTACCACAATCACTGAGAAATCAGGAATAGACATAGTGAGGCTTGAAATGGTCCCCGTTTGCTGCATGAAGGTAGCTTCCAGGCTTCATTACAGAGAGAGGGAACCTATAAAGGGCCAGTAATTTCACTGTGTAGAGGATGCAGAGAACAAAACTCATGGCAGCTGAGGAAGGGAGGAGGGAGGTGTACAGAGAAAGAGAAAAAACACACTGGAGTTCTAGAGGGGCCTCCTCAGTCTTGGCCTGATTACAAATCTGTGCATAAGTGAGAGGAAACTACAAAAGGCATAGAGCAGAATTATTAGAATGGAATAAGCAGAACGATCCTCAGCGTCCACACATGGCAGAGAATCATACAGACTCCTACAAGCCAGAGTAGAGATAAAACAGCATGGGATAAAACTGCTGTTATTAAAATGGTCTATATGTTCAAGAATGTGGAAAAAAATAATTCTTAAGTGGAAAAATGTGAAATATAAAAAAAACTCCAAGAGATAAAAAATACAATATCTAAATTATAAGGACTTTGGATTATCATGCATACCTAGCAATCAGATAGTCTTTCTAATATCATTCTTCACTAAGAAAACCTATAAGTCCTTGGAGAAACGACTGATTCTATGACTAGAGCAGAAAATTTAGAAGATGACCTTGGAGCAGCTTGTAATGCCAGAAAGTAAAGACATATGAAGAAAAAATAAATTGATGGGGGTATATTAAAGGAACACAGAATCCGCCTGAAAGACCTCTCAAGGGCCAAAGCTGAAATAATTCAAGCAAGAAAAATAAATTAAGTAGAATAAACTAAGTAGCATCAAAGAATTGATTATTCTTTGATAACACAAAGAATAACATGAATACCCAGGAGTGCGTACTGATAAAAATAAGTTATTTAATAAATAAGTAGATGGCTTGGAGAGAATAGACAAACTTCCCAAACACAAAAATTCCAAATAATTTATGTAGATAGACCACTTCTAGAAAAGGAAGCACTATCTCCTCACTGCTTAAATGTGGGCTGCACATAGTGACATCATTCTAAAGAATACAGTACAGAAAATGGAAAAGAGAGTCACTTAACACAGCGGAAACATGACCAAACACGACCCTACTAGTGTGGTTGAAGTCAACATGGGCAATAATTAATTATGTTGATACCATGTACTTTTCATATGCTGTGATCAAAATGACACTTTGAAGCTGGACTCGGTGGCTCAGCCTGTAATCCCGCTCCTTGGGAGGCTGAGGTGAATGGATTGCCTGAGCCCACGGGTTCAAGACCCTCCTGGGCAACTTGGTGAGACCTCATCTCTACAATAAATCAAAAAATTAGCCGGGCATGGTAGCGCACGTCTGTAATCCAGCTCCTGGAAGGCTGAGGTGGAAGGATCGCTGGAGTCCCAGCAGGTTGAGACTGCAGTGGCCGAGAGTGGCCACTGCACCCCAGTCTGGGCGACAGAGTGAGACTCCAACTCAAAAAAAAAAAAAAAAATGACACTTTGTCTCTGGAGGCTTTCTCTCAAAACCCCATAACCTCGGTATAATCATGATCACAACATTGGACAAATTCCAGTAGAGAGGAATGCTACAAAATGTGTGACCAGTACTCCTCAAACAATCCAGGTTATCAAAAACAACAAAAGTCTGAAAAATCCTTGTAGACAATAGGAGCCTAAGGATATATGATGACTAATAAAATATTGGTGTCTTGGATGGCATCCTGGAACAGAAAAGGGGCATTAGGCAAAAACTGAGAAAACCTGAAAAAAGTATGGATTTCAGTTAATAAGAATGTATCAAAATGGGTCTATTAACTACAACAAATGCACCATATGAATATAAGATGGATGTTTATAATAAGAAAAAGTAGATTTGGGGTATATAGGAGCTCTGTAATAGTTTTGCAGGTTTTCTGTCCATCTAAAACTCTTTCTTAAAAAGTTGTCTGTTTAAAAAATATATTTAATGAGATTAATAGCACATTAAACACCAAAGGTAGAAGTAGGAACTTGAAGTCGTAGCAGTAAAAACAATCTAAAATCAGACAGGAGAAAGACAGACGTGGTCTCACACATGTGTCACTGGAATCCCAGAAAAAAGTGGGACAGGAACTGAAGGAAAAGAAAGAAAATAAATGTGACGGAATAATGGCTAATAATTCTCTGAATTTGATGAAAACTGTAAACACACAAATCTAAAAACTCAGAACCCTGTACGATAATGCAATGATACTTCATAATCGAAATGCTAAAAATCCTAAAAGAATCTAGAATAAAACCACATTACATGCAGAGGAACAAAGGTATGAATTTCCACTGACTTATTGACCAGAAACTATGTAAGCCAGAGGACAGTGAAGAGACATCTTTAAAATACTGAAAGTTAAAAAAAAAAGCTAGTTAATTTAATTTTTAATAATGAAGGTGAAAAGGAAAGCATTAACAATTATAGTAGTAACACAAATAATGAAATATTTGTGGTATACACCTAACAAAATACAATTGACTAGAGAAACTGAAGAATACCTAAGGAAACAGGTAATTATCCAAGTTCATGGTATGTACTATGGTCTAAATGTTTGTTCCTTAAAATTTATATGTTGAAAACCAATCACCAATGTGAGGGTATCATAAGTAGTGTTTTGGAGACGAGATTAGGGTTTTACTCTTATGAATGGGATTAATTTTCTCATAAAAGAGGCCTGAGAGAGATCCTTCTTTTCTTTCACCATGTGAAAACACAGCTAGACATCAGATATAAACTAGAATGTGAGCCTTCACCAGACACAAAATTTGCCAGTGCTTTGAACTTGGACCTCTCAGACTCCAGAACTGTGAGACAAAAATTCCTGTTGTTTAGAAGATACCCAGTATGTGGGATTTTGCTATAGTAGTCTAAATAGAGTAAGACAGTATGGAAGTCTCAATAATATATACATATATTTATATATATATAAATGTATACATTTACCTAATTTATGTATAGCTTCAATAGAATCCCAGTCAAAATCCTAGAAGCTCCCTTTGTGAAATTATAGCAGACTCTAAATTTTATAAGACAATGAAAAAGACCTAGAATAGTCAAAGAAGACTTAAAAGGAAGAAAAGCACTGGAGAACTTACACTCCCTGAATATGCTCAATGAAAAATTACAGTAATAAAGACATTGTGGTATCAGCATAAGGATAGACAGAACAATGGAATAAATAGAGAATCCAGAAATAGATCCTCATATATATGTTTCGTATAACAGTTTATTGATATATGATTCATCTATCATAAAATCTGCACATTTAAATAGATTTAATACTATTTAATAGATTTTAATAGATACACAAAATTCTGCAATCATCACCACAATCGAGCTCAGACATCTTCATCAGTGAAAAAGGAAACATCATACCTATTAGAAATCACATCCTATTTACCTCCAACCTTCCAAATCCTAAGCAATCACTAATATATATCCCATATCGATGAATTTGCCTGTTCTAGACATTTCATATATATGAAATCACACAATATGCAAATTTGCATTTAATATTTTTAAGTTTCAACCACACTGAATTCTTTGTATTAGTCTGGGTTTTCCAGAGAATTGGCTCACATGATTATGGAGGCTGAGAAGTCCACAATCTGCAGTCAGCAAATTAAAGACACAGGTGAGCAGATAATGTAAGTTCCATTCCAGTGTGTGTTGAAGGGCCTGAGTGTAAGTTTCAGTTCAAATCCAAGTCTGGCAGCAGAAGACTCATGCTCCCACTCAAAGACAGACAGGAAGTATTCTTTCTTCTCCAGTTTTTTATTCTACTCAGGAATTCCATGGATTGGATGAGGCCAACCAACACCGGTGAGGGCAGTCTTCTTTACCCAGTCTATGGATTCAAATGTTTTCTGATCCAGAAATATCTTCACAAACACACTTAGAATTATTTAACCAAATATCTGGGCACCCCATGCCCCTTCAACTTGACAACATAAAATTAGTCATCAACAACTCTACTCTTTGTCAACTTGGCACACATGCATATCTCTGAATAATAATTAATATCTAAATAAAGACAATAACAAGGTTATTATTCTGCTTACCAATATACAAATATCATACAATACAAATACATACAATACAAATCAGAAACACACTAACCTCTTCACAGGTAGAGGAGGTAAAGTCCTTGAGTGATGTTTACTCTCCTTTCCATACCTTAACTTCTATTGCTATGATGCAAAATTAGCAATACTTACATGATATGACATAAAGTCAATATCTCTTATGTTGCATGATAAAGAAATAAAAGAGAAAGAAAACAGAGACATTTGCTAGATATATTTACATCTAGACAAAGATGGAGATACATATACAAACATATTCATAACAAAATAAGGAGTAATATTTATGACAATTACAGTCATTATTTCTGTACTGGACACATGGTCAAAGCTGGTATTCAAAGTTATCTTCTTCCACTACCCACTCTGTAGTATCTTTGCCTTCTGCAATCACCTCAGCTAGTTATGATTCTTTACCTGGTGAGGTGACTCAAGCCTTCATTTCTAAAGGGTCTGAGCTATTCATAGTCCTGCCTATATTTGGTTTTGTAATTTTTCATTGATTTTAATCATAAGAGATGATTATGATTAGACTAAGAGACTCCCTAAGAGATCTCCTATATTTCAGACACACTCTTTCTTACCTGCATTGTGGAGTAGTCGCCCAGTTTCTCCTGGATAGTAAGATCTATCACCCCAGATATGAGTGACTCTTTTTATTTTCCTATTCAGATGCAGGAGGAGTCCAAAGTTGCCAGGCAGCAGTCTTAATCTTCAGTTCAATAGAGTCATTGTGTGTCTCCTCGTGGAATTGCTCTTTCTTTAGTACTAAGCTCTCTAGGACAATAGAGTATAAGGTCATGGGAACAAGAAGCAAATAATTTTTCTAGTGGGTCTGTATGAATAATAGTGAGTGGTGTCTCTCTCATATCCAACCCATGACTCCTGTACCTGTGAATCCTGGGAGGAAAAAGCATCCTATATTGGATATTGATTAAAAGCATACAAAGCCTTCTAAATAACCTTGCCCAAGATCAGCAAAGTTCTACCACCCAGTCGGTGCTATTACTGAGTCTCCAAAAAGCCATCCCACCATTTTGTCAGATCAGCTGCTTCAGGATGGTAAGAAACATGGCAAGATCAGTGAAATTCATAAATATGGCCCATTGCTATAATTCTTTTGCTGTGAGGTGAGCTCATTAATCAAAAGCAATGTTGTGTGGAATACCATGATGGTGGATAAGACATTATGTAAGTCCACTGGTGACAGTTTTGACTGAAGCATTGCATGTAAGGAAGGCAAATCTGTATCCACAGTAAATGCCTATTCTAGTAGGAACAAAATGCTTCCCCTTCCATGATGAAAGTAGTCCAACATTATCAACATACCGCCAGGTGTGTGCTACATCTGGGACTCAGGGTTGGTTTCTGCTGTTGGAAAATTAGGTCCCAGCAGTGGCCATAGCCAGGTCAACCTTGGTAAATGAAAGTCCATGCTGCCAGGTCCATATATAACCTTCATTCCTGCCACCATGATCACTTTGTTTGTGAACCCTTTGGGTGAAGGCAGTGGTGGTTGGGGAAAGAAGCTGACTGATATTCACAAAACAAATCAAACTATCCACCTGATTATTAAAATGTTCTCCTGTTAAGGAGATCTTTTGGTGACCATTCACATGGGAAACAAATCTCTTCACTTTTTAAAAAATTTTACCCATCTAGAGAGGTCTTTCCTCAAGTCTCTTCTCCATGTCATCATTTTTTCAATGATGTTTCTTCCAAGTACCTGATAATCCACACAAGTCATTGGTCACAGCCTATGAATTGGTATATAATTGCACATTCGGCCACTTCACTTACCAAGTAAAATGAACAGCTAGATTCACCTCTTGAAGTTCTGCCCACTGGGAAGATATTCTTTCCCCATTGCCTTCCAAGGATGTCTCAGAAAGGGACTGTAGTTGTTTACTTGTGGGTGGTACTCCAAACAAGTTGAAGTGTAGAATTAGCCATTGTGTGTATACATCAGTACTGTTCATGTTTTTTAATTTCTGAGTAATATTCTTTTATAGGGATATATGACATTTAAGTTTTAGTTGATGACTATTTGGATTGTTTATTTTTCAGCAATTATGAATAACGCTGCTATAAAACATATAAAATTTGTGTGTGGACGTGTTTTATTTCTTCTTTAGTACATACTTAGAGTAGAATTGTGAGGTTATATGGTAACTTTATGTTTAAATTGTGAAGAATTGTCACACTGTTTTCCACAGTGACTAAATCAGTTTGCATTCCCACCTTGAATGGATGAGTTTCAATTTCTTCACATCCTCAAAAACACTGTAATTGTCTGATTTTTAAAAAATTATAGCCATTCTACTGAGTCTGAAGAAGTATCCCACTGTGGTTTTGATTATATTTTTATGATGGCTAATGATATTGAGCATCTTTTCATTTGCTTATTTGCCATCTTTGTACATCTTCTTTGGAGAAATTTCTATTCATGCATATTTCTATTATAATTGATTTATTTGTATTGCTATCATTGACTGGTAAGAGTTCGTTATACATTCTAAATATTAGACTACTATAAAAGTAGTTAACAGAAACAGACTTTACAAACATGTTCTCTCGCTGCATGAATTTTCTTTTTAGTTTATTCATGGTACTTTTGAAGAACAAATTTTTATCTTTTCCAGCTTAAAATGAATGAACTTGTAAGTCATAATAGCATGAATACTGAAGAATTCGCAAATATATGCAAATTAAGTGACATACTCCCAATGTATCAAAGAACAAATCACAAGAAAAATGAGAAAATCCACTGAGACAAATTCTAAAGAATCTGCAAAAAACACAAAACTTATGAAAGGCATCAAATTCAGTGCTTTGAGGAAAATTAATAATTGCAAATGTCTGCATTTAAAAGGAAAAAGAATCCAATTTTACACCTTAAGGAAATAGAAAAAGAAGAAAAAAGTATAGCCAAAAATAGGAAATGAAGAAATAATAATGATTAGAGCAGAGATTTTTTTTTTCAATTGTTAGTGTGTTTTTTTTTTTAAATTTTAAAGATGTGGGATTCATTTCAGGGGTAGGTATACAAAAGTTCATTATGCAAGTACCCTTGTTGATGAGGTGTGCCCCTCACTCCCCTGGCAGTTTCCCTCATATGATAATTGTTCAAGGTCCACTTATGAGTGAGAACATATGGTACTCTGTTCTTTGTTTCTGTGATAGATCACTGAGTATTACAGATTCTAAATCCATCCAAGTTGTAAAGCAGAGATTATTAAATTAAAAAATAGAAAAACAATGGAGAAAATCAATAAAACCAGAAATTGACTTTTTGCAAACATCAACAAAATTGACAAATCTGGAGTAAAAAAGCAAAGAAGAAAAGTTGCGAGTAACTAAAATCAGAAATGCAAATAAGAACATCACTACCAACATTACTGAAATGTTTAAGCAGGTCATAAGAGAATACTATAATTGTATGCTACCTAACGTGATAACCTAGATGAAATAGAAGAATTTCGAGGAACACACAAATTGCCAAAACTGACTCCAGAAGAAATAGAAAAACGGAACATACATACAACAAGTAAAGAAATTGAACCAGTAATTAAAAACCTCTCAATAACAAAAAAGATGGCTTCGTTGGTGAACTCCGCCAAACATTTAAAGGAGAATTAACTCTAATCCTTAAACTCTTTCAAACAGCGAAAAAGTGGGGAAAGCTTCCTAACCCATTCTGTAATGTCAGTATTACTCCGATACAAAAACCAGACAAGAAACCAACATAAACGAGGTAGGAGCAGAAACCCTTATACACTGTGACTAAGTAGAATTTATGGTAGAAGTACACAGGTGGTTCAACATCACCACCAATACAAGACTAATAGAACAATGTAACGTGAATAGAGAAAACAGAAACTAACTACACGATCATTTCAACTAACACAGAAAGAGCATTTAGCAGAATACAACACCATTTCACAACAAAACTCTCAGAAAGCTAGGAATATAAGGGATCTCCCTCACTATGAAGAGGGATATTTATGAGAAACCCACAGGTAATATTATACTCAGCAGTGAGAGACTGAATGTTTGCCTTTTAATAATGCCCTCTTTCACCACTGCTGTTCAACAGTATATTGGTAATTCTAGTCAGAACCGTTAGGCAACAATAAATAAATAAAAACATCCAACTTGGAAAAAGTAAGACTATCCTATTTGTTAATGACTTAATCCTATATAGAGAAAATTCTAAAGAATCTGCAAAGCTTAAAAAATATATATATACATATATATGCTTTTTTAAAGCTGATTTTTAATGGTGGCTGTTATAAGAAGGTTTATTTGAAAACTTTGCAAATTATGCATTTAACAATTGATCGTTTTATTGTATATAAATTACACTTCAGAAGCTAATAAAGCAGGTTTTAAAATAAAATATATATTTAAGGTCCTTCTTTTTAAATATTTGAATGCATAGAGAAAAGTATGGAATAATGGACAGCAAAGTAAAACATTCAAAAGTTGGGTTGTGTGATTTAACTTTTTTATATGCTTTGTTTACTTTAAATTGCTTATTGTGTGTATCCATCCAGAAAAAAATATATATTAAAAATATTTAAGAGCATAATACATTTTAAATTTATTTCCAGTGAAGAGTTAACATTTTACCATGTGAAACAGATCAACTTTTGACAATGACAGATAGAGGGAGGTGTTGCAATAAGCTGAGCTGACATCAGGCGCTTAATGCCCATTTTCACATTATGTCTCATAAAAGTCTGTGTACTAGAACTTTCTTTTTATATGGGTACAGCTGAAAAGATTCCAGAAACCTAGATCATAACTGGAAACTCAAAGGCCATTTTCAATAAAATTGGTGTGTTTAACTAGAAATCTGGAAAGCCGTTTTATCACCCAGGCCCATCTAAACTTCCAACCCAGTGAAACAGTACAAGACAGTTTTAAAGGACCTAGTAAACAAACATCAAGTGATGGAGACAAGGAAAATCATAGTTGGCGTGGATGTTAAGGATCACGCCCCGTGTTGCCCTGTGTCTCACACAGTAAGATCTTCTGGTAGAAGAGAAGAAGGCATTCTGAGATAGATCTCTGAGAACAGACTAAAGGTAGCCATCAGGAAAGATAAAAGTTCAAAGAACAGGATGATAAAACCTAGTCTAGCTCAAACACAGATTTGACATCAAACTCTGAAATTCTAGCTTTAGTAATATGGTTTTAGGGAGACAATAGGAAGCTCATCTAACAGGTTATGTAAAAAGATGAGAACTGATTACGGCAGGTGCCAATATTGGCTGAAGGGTAAACAAATCATCAAGAACCTCCTGGATAAATGAATAGACTATCAATCCTTAGTGAATGGTTAAAGCAAATGTATTCCAATTCTGTAATGGACAATGAAGTCTTTTGGAAAATTTCCTTAAGTATTGGGACAAAATAAAACTAAAAACAAATTCCATATATATAATGTCACTATATAACAAGCTCTATGTATATATACATGATGATCTCTACTCTAAATTAAATATCTCCATTTACCTATGAGTTTGTGTTAGTTGAAACAATTGGCAGACATCTTTATAGTAAGTAAATAGAGCAAGGCTCAAATTTCAAACTTGTTTCAGTGAAAATCCCAAGTTTGTTTCAATCTCATGCCCCCCCACCCCATATTTAGCTGAGAAAACATGAGTCTGACTCTGGGAAGAAGAGAGTAGGGAGCAGAGAGTGCCTGCAATGGCCCTGGCATGTACCTCATAAAACACACTGACTTCAGTCTGTTCTGTAGTAGTCTTCATTATCATGGAGCTCTAAGTTCACATGCAACCAAGACGTCCATCCATAGATTTACTATGGCGCCTGCTTCTCCTAAATCACAGAGCTAGTAAAAGATGGAGATGTGTCTTCCTTGTTCTAAACCTATTTTCTGTCCATAACACCAAGTAGAAAGGGAAACGTTATGCCATCTGGCTGAAGATCAGTTTAGCTACAAAACAGGAACGATGATTCCTCCTCCACAGGGTGGTACAAATTTAGTTCGCAAACTTTCAAAAGTACTTAGTATGATGCTGTGTTCAGGTTATAGTAGCTGTTACCAAATTGCTTTTATTCCTTGTTGTCTTATAGGACCATTAATGTGACTGTTAATTGGAAAGACCTCCTAGAGGCAACCTCTCAAGTAACAGTCAGAGGGACCTGGCATGGTGGACATGAGGCTCAAGTGCTTCCCATCTCCTCCAGTGTCATATTTCACCTTGGTTGTGGGCAGTTCTCTGGGTTCCATCACTAGGTGTCAGCTTCAACACAATACCCTGCGAATCCAACTTTCAGGCTCTCTTGCCGTTCCTCCTTTGCTTCATACCTCGAGCTTACCACCCCAAATGCTTTGTTTCTGAGGGAGGAAAGTGACAATATAGGTCCAACATGAATCTGTCGTTTTAATTTAGTGTGGTGTGCGCATGTATGTGTATGTGTGTATGTGTGTTTGGAAAGGAGAAGATGAGGAGTAGAGACACTCCTTCCTGTATGAACACTGTTTGCTCAGAACAGTCAGTAACAATCCCTGCCATTTCTGAAATATGGGAGTTGTGTGCATGTGTGTGTATGTGTGTGTGTGTGTGTGTGTGTGTGTGCGTGCGTGTGGTGTATGTTTGAGAGAGAAAGAGAAAAAGTGAGATGAAGAAATTATTGCTTTTTTACCCCAAAAATAGTTCTTCAAATCTCATGTGTGATACATCAGACCTTTCACTTTCTTTGAGTTTTTACTGGCAGTGGTACTAGAAAAACCTTCTGAATAACTACTACTGCTGAATTTTAAAATCTTCCTGGCCCTACCCTGAGCCACATTTTAAAGGTACCTCAGCACATACTTGGCCCACTCAATATACAAGAACTTTATTCTTTTTAAATATAATCTTATTAATACAAAACAGCATATCCCAGCACTAACTTAAGGAGATGAGAGTTGTGCCAATCTATACTGTAAAGAAAAGGGAGAGGACATAGATGAGTATAAACTTCCAAAGAAGGACTCACCGACTGAAGACCAGTTTTGTTTCATCCCTTTTTCTCTTGAGGAATTCTTCACTGCTAAGTGAAGTGAACTGACTGAAATGAACATTAAAAGGTTTTATAACGTAACTCCCCAATAAATTAATTCAATGTGTTTGATAGTATCTCATAGATGACCTCTCGAATCTTTTAATCACATTTTCTGCTGGACTTATCTACCCCACAGCCATCAATTCCTATAAAATAGCAGACACAGTTCCTTTTCATTTACCCCTGAGATCTCAGCAGAGGAATGTTTCACATAGAAGAATTTCCTCAGTCTCATCAGCTAGCACACAGGAATTGCACATTCCAATGAAGAAGACGATATTTATTTTTTCAAACCCCGTTCCAGCCAACTGCCATAAACTTGGTTATTCTGAGGACTCCTTGTTCGCTGTATTTGGAGTCCACCAACAGGTGATTGGGTACTAGAGAGTATTTGTCTACTCCTCTGGGATCCTTCTTTTGGGACAATAACTTGGAATTCAGAACCTGTGGAAAACTTTTGGTCCTGAATCAGCAGCCACTTCCAGCACCTCTTCCGACATTCACACCAGGAGGTGGTGTTTCAAGGTGGTCTCAGTATTGCCTTGGTCATGATGACTCAGCAGAAAGCTTCCTAAAAAGAAAGAAATGAGCACTAGGTATGCTGCATTAAGCAAACTAAAGTTGTAACTTCATGTCACCTAAGGTCACCCGATCCAGTGAGACTCAACTACAATTGGCTTGAGCTTCTATTCCACAATTATGTGAGACATGCTTATCTTTCCCCAAGGTTTTTGCAAAATACCAGAGTCTCATGTTCTCATGGTCACATCTTGCTTCAAATTCTTTTTCTTGCTGAACTTTTGATCTCAGTTCATTTTAGCTTGTATCTCACCTCTTGTGGGCATTTTCTTTCCTCTGCTCCAGACATGCAACTCAGCTGTTTTTGTTGTTGTTGTTGTTTTTCTTTCCCCCAAAACATGGCATTTCCATAGAAAGCAGATATTCATGAAGACTTTGGATGTGAGGGAGATTATGGCACATAAATTCATAATTAAGCATAGCAGTGGATATTAATCATCCTTGTTCTTAAAAGTCATTCAGTCACGTGAACTTTGGATTTCTCACTGGTCACATTTCTCTGTTGGCTCCCGTCCTGAAATCGCTTTGAGGCTTCTTTTTTGTCTCAGCTCCTCCTACCTTTATACAGTAAGTCTCCTGGATGTGAACTTTCAAGTTGCAAGCTTTCAAAGATGCAAATGCACATTCACATGTTCAGTCACGTGAGTTAGTTCAAGTGTCTGGTGTATACTGTCACATGTGTGAATCCTCTACAAGTGGTTGTGCTTTTGTGTGCTTTACTGTACAATACTGTATTGAGTACATAGTACAGTATGTTTATTTAAAACCCAGAATGTCCAGAAGCAAGTGTAAAGTACCACTGTACTTTTCAAGGAACTGTAAGATTAAAATGTTTTATTTATTTGTGTGTGTGTTTTTGTTTTTGTTTTTTTGAGTCAATGTCTCACTCTGTCACCCAGGCTGGAGTGCAGTTGCACGATCACAGTTATCGAAACCTCAACCTTCTGAGCTCATGAGATCCTTTCACCTCAGCCTTCCAAGTAACTGGAACTACAGGCACACGCCACCATGTCCAGTTAATTTTTTGATTTATTGTAGAAGCAAAACCTCACCAAGTTGTCCAGGCTGGTCTCAAATCCCTGGGCTAAGGCAATCCTCTTGCCTCTGCCTCCCAAAATGCTGGGATTACAGATATGAGTCACTGCACCCAGCACTGTCTATTTTTTTATGTATTATTTGTATGAAAAGTATTATAAACCTATATAGTACAGTACTATATAGCCTATTATGTTAGTTGGATACCTAGACTAACTTTGTTGGACTTACGAACAAATTGAACTTACGAACACACTCTTGGAATAGAACTTGTTCACATGTAAGAGACTTACTGTATTCATGTTCATTCTCGTGCAAATGAAGATGTTTTTGTTTTACTGTCTCTGAACACATTATTGTCTCGGGTCTTCACTTTCTACATATAATCATGTTGCTAAAGAAAGGTAGTACTTCACTTAAGTAAAGGCTATTTGTTAACAATTATTAAAATACATTAATTTAGCTTTAAATTTTTTGCTGTATACCAATACCCCCCCAAAAAACTTATACACCCCATTTATATTCACTTAAATATTTGACTGTGAGGCCTTTTACTCTAAAAAATTTCTCTGGGAGTCCTGTCTTCTTCTTGTCATGTCATCCCCATTAATCCCTCTCAAATACTATAAACTAAAAATACTAGTGTCCTACAAGCATGTTTTTTGATGGGTCCTATGTTTTGAACAGTACCTGATTGGTTTGTTTTTCCTTTGGATGCCTTTACAGAGGGCATACCCTCTTCTGTCACAGGCCACACCATTCATTAGAGCCACATGCTGGCATGATCCTATAATTTGCCCTATGTTCCTAGACTTTGCAGTGTTTTGAGCTCCTGACCCAGGCTTAGAAAAAGCCAGAGAAGCCTCTGAATCTGTGTCTTAACCTAACATTTAAAATACGCCTAATTCTACAGTGTCCATAATTGAAGCAGAAGTCCACCAAGTCAGGAATTTTGTGTCTGTTTGTTTTTCTTTGAGGTTCTCTGCTATTGATCGTGCAACAGTCTCTGAATAAAAGAAACCCAAACGGAAGTCGACTTTTTTTCCTGAGTTGTGAGGGAAACATATATGAAGTGCAGAAGGGAGTGGAGGACTTTTTTTTCCTCCTAAAGTTCAGACATTTCCCTGAGCAAAACACATAAAATGCTTTCCCTTTAGTGAGTTCTCACTGGCAACATGGTTGCCAAAGGATCTTTTTAAAATTTATTATAAAAATTTTAACTGGCCAATAATAATTGTGTAAACATATAAGGTACATTGTGATGTGATGGTATATGTATACATTATGGAATGATTAAATCAAGTTAATTAACATATCTGTCACCTCACATACTTATAATTTATTTGTAGTGGGACATTGGAGATCTGCTCTTTTAATAGTTTTGAAATATAAGTGATCAGAACATCTTGCTCAAAACTCACAATGGATTTTCAGCTTTCTTTGGATAGAATCCCAAAACTTCATTAAAACTGCTAATTTATCAACTACTCCCACCTCTCAGATCTCATCTTCTCTGTCTTCACCATGGCCTCTCTTCGCTGTCCCAGATGGTTTGCTTGGTATTCTCTAGACCAGTGATTCTCACATGTCAATGTATGTATAAAACACCAGGCATCTTGCAAAATGCAGATTCTGATTCAGTAGTTCCAGTGTAAACCTGACAATCTGCATTTCTAAGCTCTCAGTGATGTTGATGCTGCTGGTCTAAAGACTACACTTTCAATAGCAAAGCCCTGTCATGCTTCTTTCACGATCTTCTGGAGACACTTCTAGAAACTTGACTACTTTTGTCTCCTTTTAATCCTAGGATCTCTTCTGTATGTTTCCCAAAATAGTTCCCTTTTGTTTAAGTTCCTCAAAGTCAGCTTGTTTGACAGAAAGAAGCTCTTTACCACACATTGATTTCAGTACAACTCTTGACATTATGGATTTTGCAATATGTTCCCATCTAGTCTATGAGCTCCATGAGAGCAGGTAATAGGTTTGCCTGAATCACAATTCTAACACCAGAATTTGAGCCAATATGTGACCCATAATAAAGTTTCAAAAATATCTGCAGACTGAGGACTGATTGATTGGGCCATATATAATCAAATAAGCGGAGCCAAAATACCAGAAGGGGAATCTTTATATATATATTAGAGATGAGGTCTCACCAAGTTGCTCGGGTTGGTCTGGAACCCCTGGGCTCAGGCAATCCTTTCGTCTCAGCCTCCCAAAGTGCTGAGCCACAACGCTGGGCTGGAATTTTAAAATACTCCTTAATTCTGAGTGAAATTTCTCTCAAATGAATCTCAGGACATCACATTTCGGACTCCCAACTAAAGGTTTCTTTTGGTATCAGGAAGAGCTGCATTTTTTAGAGAAACACAATATTAGTTTCAACCTCACCTAGCCTATGTTAGTTATTCCAATTCTATGACCTACAGATTCATTTGGGAGAAATCTCTCTTTTAGAAGTTACTGTTTTGTGGATTACCCACTTAAGCATACTGCTCTTCTTTGTGGTCTACTTATTTAGACATCTACTCCTCATACACTAGGGCATACAGGGACTCATACCTTTTGCTTACCGTCTCACCTTCATTTTAAAATTCTTTAGATCTCTGTGCCTCTTCTGAGTCTTTTCTTTCTGGTCTTCTGCAGCTGAACTGAGTGTGAATCCTCTTTCATCCCGCAATTGTCCAAGTCAACAAATTTGCTGTCCATCCTCCATATTCCTGATATTCTGTTCTTCTCTATTTATTTCCAGAGAAATCCTAAGACTTCTGTTAGCCCATTTCTGTAGTAGTTCCTGTCAATTGCTCTGGAATTCTGTTGACCACATACCCTGTCTCAACATCCTCATCTTTGCTGCAGATAGAGAATCATCCTCAACAGAGCCCTGAAATGAAGTTTTATTGATGCTTTTCAAATTCTGGGTCCTTAGGAGTCCCTTCTTTTTGTTGTCTCCTTACTTTGTTCAAGCAACTTCGATTGACATAGAAAAATGTAACCTCTGCCTACTTTGGTCTCCTTTCTTTTCTAGCACTTGTAATCCTAACAGTGTTTTCTGCATCTCAAGATCATTTTTCTTTCCTGTTATTGCTCTTTACTTTGGGGTTCTGAAATGTCTTTTTTCTTAAATACATCTCTGAATTCTGTTTGTTAATAATCCACCTAATGAGAGCTATGAAGTTAATGATTGCTGGGTCTGCCAAGAGTATCTCTTATTCACCCAAACCTCACCTTGATTTTTATCTGGTTGAAGAGGGTAACTTCACCCTGAAACATCCTCCTCTTGTTCTATCCAGCTCAGGGCTCACCTGAGTTCTTATTCATCTGGTGGCTCTCTTGAGTCTCATCTTGCTTATATCTTTGTTTTAAACAGGTGTCATAACCCACATATCTGCAGAAACAGACCTAAGTCATAATCTTAAAGAGGAAAACAGGGCAAGTGGAGTCATTGTTAACTGGAGAGGACATGTCCCACTCCAGGTGACTTTCACTGCTGGGCTTCAGCAGATGCCTGCCCCAGGAGGTTGTGGCCCAAGACTGCTGGAGTGTCTATTTCAGGAATGTTCTAATCAGTTTTATTTGAAATATACATTGTTTTTTAAAAAATTTTAAAGAGTTCTTTTGTAAAAAGTGTATTAGCAATACAAAATGTGTCTATGGGTCTAACGGAGCTCAAGGACAGCCAATGTGAGACTCTGGCTTATGCTTTGAGATTATAAATCCTATGAGTTTATTTCCCATCAGTATAGACTGTGCCTCTGCCCCATTTTGATAATCTTGTCATCTTTAAACCCACCTAATAATGCTTGCTGGACTGGATTCTAGTCCTCCTAGTCTTTCCCTGTTGGATTGGAACAATTTTGCTCTAAGCAGTTCTTCCAATCTTTAAGAGATAACTTCTAATTTGTTTTTTAAAAAGAGTTTTGCCTTCTGTCATCTGTTCTGTATGTTTAGGGGCACAGCTATTATTGTTATCATCTTTTATACAATCACATCTAAAATAGTCCTTTCTCCTGGTCCTATATTTTTTAAAGAAGTTACAGGAAAGTGTTTGGTTTTTGAATGCATCTTCAATCTGGCCCCAAGATCCAAACTTTCCACAAAGTAAAATTCATTCCTTTCATCTAATCTGTTTTTGTTTTTGTTTTTCATTTTAAAAAATTATTTTTCTTTTTTTTTTTTTTTTTTGAGTTGGAGTCTCACTCTGTCACCCAGACTGGAGTCGGTGGCCACTCCCAGCCACCGCAGCCTCAACCTGCTGGGCTCTGGCGATCCTTCCGACTCAGCCTTCCAAGTAGCCAGAATTACAGGCATGTGCTACCACGCCCGGCTGATTTTTTTTTTTTTTGATTTATTGGTGAGACTTCATCTCTAGAATAAATCAAAAAATTAGCCGGGCGTGGTAGAGCACGCCTGTAGTTTCAGCTACTTGGAAGGCTGAGGTGGAAGGATCACCGGAGCCCAGCAGGTCAAGGCTGCAGTGGCTGGGAGCGTGCCACTGCACTCCAGTCTGGACCATGGAGGGAGACTCCAACTTAAAAAAATAAAATAAAATAATATCTCCCTGCTTCACAGTACTGTTGTGAAGCTCAAAAGACAATACACCAATGAAAATGTATTATAAACAGCAAAGTTTCTGGAACTTATAAAATGAAGTTTATAAGAATTATAATGCATGTACATTTTTTTCAACTTCAATTAAGATTTATTGTTCAGTATTTACTGTGTCTTTAATGCTGGCCTAAGGGACACAAGCAGTTTTCTAAAAATGGCACATGAGATAGTCCCTGTCTCTGAAAAAAACACTGCTTTTCCTTTCTCTATTCCGTTGTGATCAGCTTGCCAGGGCAGTTCTCTCTCCTGGCATGGGGTATCCTGCCCTTCTCTGGTTTCTTCCCCTGCAAATCAAACGACAGAGTATAAATCAGGTCAGCCCTGCCACTCCAGCCCATTCCCTCTCAGAGAACTCTCAATGAATCGAATCCTTTGATCTTATTTGCACTAGTAATCATTGCATCTATTTTCTGGGTCAGATAAACTCAAAGAAGAGTCTTAGACTTGTCCCAACATCTCATATATTATGTATGACACAGAAGGTCTCCTTGGATAAATATTCAAAGTGACATTTGGGGACAGGAGTATAACTTGGGAGAGGCAGGTCTAGGGGAAACCACCGTGGCCATCTTTGACTTGTGTGCTGCAGAAACTAATATTATGGTCATACAATGGGATATCAATTAGCAATAAGAGAAATAAAATTCTGATATGTGATACAGTATAGATGAATTTTTAAAATATTTTACTCTAGGTAGAATCAGATGATTAGATCTGAGTTACAAAATTAACTAAACTCCCAATGGGATACAGAGCACTTGTGCTTGGTGTTTTATTTATTATTCTTAAAATTTTTATTTATTTACTTATTTTTGAGTTGGAGTCTCACTCTGTCGCCCAGGTTGGAGGGCAGTGGCACACTCACTGCCACCCCAGTGTCAAACTGCTGGGCTCCAGTGGAGATATAGATACGATCAAGTTCATTACTGCAGACCCAATGGTTAGACTTTCTCAAATTCAATTTGTTCTCTCAAAATCTGTATAGTTACCTATATTTAAAATTAATTTGCATAAAACGTAGGCTATTGTTTTCCCCATATGAGTATTATCTCATTTTATGACACTTTTCTTCAAAGGCCTATTTTCAGAAACCACATCATGCATAAAACATGTCTCTGACTCTGTGAAAGAAAAAAGCTCACATAAAGATCACTGGGATGATATCAAATAGAAAATCACCACCATTTAAACTCAGTATCACCCTGAAGCAGAGTCTCTATTCCATTTGACCATGTCTTCACTTGGAATAGGATAGAAATACGTTATAAATTTGCAGAGTTGAAATCCAAACCTGGCATACAGCCTTAAATTGTTCTAACTCTTCTTACATCACCTCTAGTTCCCAGGAAGGCCTTTCTTCCTTTGATACCCATTTTTGCAGCTCCATAATCAGGCTAGAAAGTGCTGTTGCTTCAAAGCAAAAAAGATGGTTTTATAACAAAATTAAGTAGAGAACAGACTTTTCTTATTCATTTTTTTAAAGGCCGGCAGAACTTCACTCTCAGCCTCAAGGATATATAAAGACTTGAAAAATATATTTTATCCCAAATAGCTATGTGACTTTGTGTAGAGCAGTCTTTCTGCCTGTGTGTTGAGTCCCTCATCTACAGAATAGTGAGTTAGGACTAAATAATGTCTAAGACAACCTTCTGATCAAAACTCAGGAGATAGCAGCTGCCAAAGAGTTCTGTGTGAGCTCTAAGGAAAGAGAATCCCAGCTAAGCTCATTAAAGAGTGCTTCAAGGAAGAAGGAGCCATGGCGGTGGGCTTTGAAGAAGGAGAAGGCGAGGTAAGCAAAGGTTGGAGGAAAGAAAATACACTGCATTTTCCTGGACTTACAAGGAGTGCTTCGTGATCGCTTGCTGCAAAAGAACTTTTCCATCAGTTCCATTCTCTTTCATAGAATAAAGAAATATAATTTTTTTAAAGCAAGTAAATGTCAAATTATTTTTTGTTACAATTTTCTTGAGATAGAATTCACACGCCATACAATTCAAGTGTATACAATTGGAGCATAAAATTAGTTTTTAGTGTATTAACAGATACACTACAGCAGTCACCAAAATCAATTTTAGAACATAGTTATTATCCCAGAAAAACCCCAAATACCCAGCCCTAAACTGCAACTGATCTATTTTCTGTCTCAATATATTTGCCTATTCAAGGCATTTCATATCAATGGAGTCATACTGCATGGGTGTGACTGGCTTTTTTCACTAGTATAATATTTTTAAAATTCATCTATACTATTCACATATCATAATTTCATTTCTTTTATTGCTAATTGATATCCCATTGTATGAATAGACCACATTTTGTTTACCTATTAATCTATTGATGAGCATATTTAATGCGGTTGGACATTTATGTACAAGCTTTTATGTGGACATGTGTTTTCATTTCTCTTCTGTATATACAACAAATGAAATTGCTGAATCATATAATAATTCTGTTTAACATTTTGAGAAACTGCCAGACTGTTTTCTGAAGTGACTGCACTATTTTACATTCCTACCTGCAAAATTATGAGTTCCAATTTCTCAATATCCTCAACTATACTTTGTATTATTTGCCTTTTGATTATGAAAATCCTAGTGAGTATTTTATTAGGGTTTTAATTTACATTTCCTGATGACTAATGATATTGAGTATCATTTCAGGTGCTAATTAATTATCTGTAATTTTTTTTTTTTTTTGAGTTGGAGTCTCACTCTGTCGCCCAGACTGGAGGGCAGTGGCCGCTCCTGGCCACCGCAGCCTCGACCTGCTGGGCTCCGGCGATCCTTCTGCCTCAGCCTTCCGAGTAGCCGGAATTACAGGCATGCGCTACCATGCCCGGCTGATTTTTTGATTTATTGTAGAGATGAGGTCTCGCTGCCCACGCAGGTCTCGAACCCGCGGGCTCAGGCAATCCATTCACCTCAGCCTCCCAAAGGCGCGGGATTACAGGCTGAGCCACGGAGCCCGGCTCTCTATTTTTTTTTTAAGAAGATTCAAATGGTCCATCCATTTTAATTGGGTTCTTTGTTTTTTTATCATTGAATTGTAAGAATTGTTTATAAATTCTAGCTATAAGTACCACATGAGGTGTATGACTTGCAAATATTTCCTCCCATTCAGTAAAAAAGTCAAATTATTAGCATTATCACATTTTAAAAAACAGAGTGTACAAAAATCTTCCAGTAGAAGATTACAAATACCACACTATTTTCTAAAAAACGCAATTTGGTTTTTATGTAGTAAGCATCAAATATTTCAAGCCTTACATTTTAAATGCTCACTAGAATCATGCCCAGAGTTGGTTGGCAAAAAAATAATTACACAAAAACATGTATCTGTAGATGCCTCTTCAGAGAACTTCTGATTATTCCAGTGAAAGTTTTTAAAAATCATGTTTTACCAATTCACATACTAGAATTACATCACAAAATAAGACTTGGAAGGCATCTGGCCACATGTTGTAACCATTAAAATGATGTTCTGTGCTACAGAGCATGTGTTAGAGATACCTTCTACATGAAGTATGACCAGATAGTTCAAAATCTCTTATGATTGACCAATTAGTTGCTTCCAAAGAAAGAATGCCACAAACCCAGTAGATATGTAAACACCGGCTCATTAGACCAAGCCATTTTCTTGTTAGATTGTGGTCTCTGTTATGTGCTGAATGGTAAAATAGAATTCGATGTTCATTTAGCTATGAACACCAAAGTATTCCATTTCTTAGAATAGTCTCAGGAATGAACATCTGTATACCTAACCCTGAATTGTAGCCCACATCTTTAAAATAAATCAATTAAAACGAAAAAAAAAGAATAGACTCGGGCAGGAAAAGGTGTTTTTAGATCATAGAACACAGAAAACATAATTCTGCATGTGAAGTGAGTTCAAAGTCAAGCAGAAAGTTTCCTCGCAACTTGTGTCAACTTCTTCGGCTCTGACAATTCAAGCCGGGTGTCCTTCTCCAATCTTTCCTTAAAATTCCCTCTCCTGGAGCAATGAATACTGCGGGCTGAATCTTATTCCACTGAGCTGAGCCACAGGCTCTGCATGGAAAGACCTGGGAAACATTAGCTTGCTTCTGGTCTGGCCATAATGAAAATAAATGAGGGCTTCAATTTAAAGTCGTTACTAAAAATTTGTTCTTTCCTCCATTCTAATTCCGAGACCCACTTGCAGCTAATTAGAACGGTTCCCAGCGTGATCTCCCAGCACACTGCTAGTGTAAACACCAACCATCTGAGTTTCATTACAATAAAGAAATCAAATAAACAGTGGACCAGAAAACAGTAGTTTGGGCATGGCTCATTACAGCACAATGCAGTTAACATTCCTCACTCAGGAAGGAAAGAGGACATCAGGCAAGCGAGGCCGATGTCCAGTGCTTTCCATTCCTATTAGCGATGTTAGTGAGACAGGGGATTATTTTTTACCATTAAAATTTTCTGGAGAATGAAGAGGGATTTTTTTTTAATGAAAATGAAAAGGACGTGCTCTCTGAACCTCGTTGTAAACAAAGAGAAAAGGTAATTATTTGCTTTGGGCTGCTCACTGCTTCTCTAGTTTCTCATAGGACATATCGTTTACAATTTAAATAAGGAAAAGGAAAAAGAAGGAAAGAGGGGAACGATGTTCATGACTCTGCTTAGGGTCTTTATTATTTATCTAGGTACAAACAAATCTGTGCCAACGTAGACTGGGTATGTCTAGATGATTTCTAATTTCCAGAATAAAAAGGAAGCATGCAAATAAGTGTCACTCATAGACTTAGAAATTGTATTCATCTTGTTCACACTTACTAATATTTGGAAATAGTCACACAAATTTTCATTTTGAAAATGCATCTGTGTTGTTTATTATGACCTGAAAACCATCAAAGGGGGAAAAGAATCCAAAAATTTTGTCTCCAAAATTTAACCCTGCTTTTTTTTTTTTTTTTTTTTTTATTGGGG